>NW_015174313.1:110349-111544 GCF_001447785.1 Gekko japonicus | reverse complement strand
TCTTTCCCTTTCCTGAAAACCCGCATACCCTTTCTCCTTTTCCTGCTTCCTTTTTTCCTTCCTACCCACCAGCCAGCCCACCTTTATCCCCCCCCCTTCAGCTTTTCCTTCTTCCCTCTCCCTGGCATCCTCTCCCTGGGAAAATGCTGGCTGAACTGCATACTGCCAGCTAGGCTGGGTTGTGGGAACCTGTAAGTTGCACGGTGGGGAACCTGTAAAGACTTCTGGGGGGCCACACTATTTCCTCTTTCCCCTGGCAGTCCCCATATCCTCAACTTTTCTTGCTTCTCTCCTTTCCTCCCAACAACCAACCAGACTTTTATCTGCCCCCATCTTCAGCTACATTTATTATTTATTTACTTTTTAAATATCCTGCCTTTGCCCACAGTGGGGAACCACAGCAGCCTACACCATTTTATTTTCTCAGTAACCCAGTTAGGTAGGTTAGGCTGAGAATGACTGGCCCAAAGTCACCAAATATCATTGTGGTTGCCTGGCAATGTTTAAAATCTCTACTGAGAGCTTAGAGGGCATTCTTTTCTTAAAGGTACAGGCACCTCTTCTATTATTTTGCGGGGGGGGAGGTTAACCCCCAATGTAATTTTTTTTAATTCAGATTTTTTTTGCAAATCTGCATCTTTTCTCAAGTTTGTAGGAAAATCTGTCTTGTCTATTCAGGCTCCAGTCTCTGGATTTAAGTATCCACAGATGGGACATGTTGAGAATTAGATATATTGATGATGTGATTCTTAAGAACTTGGTCATTATTATTTTTTTGAAACCCCTGAGAGGGTAATTTTATTGGTTTTTCAATAGACTACATAACTACAACAGAAAATATAGGGAGGGGACTACAACTAGGGATAAAGAAAGGATACCCACACTAACTAAAAATCCAAGAGTAGGAGATCATTTCCTTGTTAAACTACATGTTAGTAAATACGTGTTAGTATAACAATATACTTGTGAGTTATTTTTAACTACTGCTTCAATGATGTCAATGGTCAACCCCCCATAGAAGAAAAAGAGGAGATTGGATGTATATCCCACCCTTCACTCGAAGTCTCAGAGCAGCTTACAATCTCCTTCCCCTCATCACAACAGACACCCTGTGAGGTAGGTGGGGCTGAGAGAGCTCTTTTGAGGACTGCTCTTGAGAGAACAGCTCTCAGAGAACTTTGACTGACCCAAGGTC
>NW_015174313.1:109546-110222 GCF_001447785.1 Gekko japonicus | reverse complement strand
TTTTAAAACTAATTTCCATAATATCATGGGATTTTATAGAATTCATTGAAGTTTATAAAATGTGGTCTGATATTACTGATCGAGAGCATGTTTATTAGCTTTTATTGTAAAGACGTTCTGCCTAAATTTCTTGTAATTTTATGTAATGCGTTTTATAGTTGTTGTTTGCATGTTTGGCTTAAGACCTTGGGTCAATGAAGCTAATAAATGAAATGGAAATGGACTACAATCTCCCCAGGCAGGCTATTTTTTAAAATGTAATTAGAATATACCTGATAGGCAGACTCTATATCTTTTATTATTTCATCTGCTGGTAAGCCTGTTACTGGAGCGATGATCTCTCCCAGAGTCTTCTTCAAATCTTCTTTTTCCTTTTCAGGCAGTCCCTGAAATCTGAGAGTCATGTTTGCTTTCTCCATTTGCAGCTAAGTAAACGGTTTTCCTGCAGCTTTTGTTTTATTTCCACCTCTGTCACTCTTTTCCTCATCTTCTTGTTCCCGGTGTCCATCTCTACCAGCTTCTCAGTTGCCTGCTCCACTTTTTTCTCCGTCTCTGCCAGCTGGTGCTGCTGCGAGGTGAAGTTTTGGTTTAGTGTGACCATGTGCTGGTTAATACCACCGAGCTGCTCCAATACTGGTTTCAGCATATCCGCTAACGTCTTCATGATGTCTGCTTC
>NW_015174313.1:95066-109531 GCF_001447785.1 Gekko japonicus | reverse complement strand
CTGTGACTCTTGTGTCTTTTTGGTTTTATTTTCCCTCGTGGAACCGCCATGTTCTCTCTTTGTTTACAATTCAACACCTCTGTTTCAGAGCTCAAAAGACTTGCCGTTTCTCTATCCAAGCTCAAGTAAGTATCTCAAAATGTAGCGCTGTTTCTCTCCCCTCTCCCCCCTTCGCTTCTTAGATCTATTCATTCGCTCAGGAGGCATCCCTCCCTGCACTCCACTTTCTCCGCGGGGGGGATGGGGCTTCGCTTTACAAAAACAGTCCATTTATCTCTCACTCATGTTCATTGTTGGTCACTTCTGACCTTGCTCTCTTCCATCACTATTCCGCTTGATGTCCTGCGCTTGTCCCGGTCAGATTGGCTTACACCCATAGGTCACCCATCGGCTGGACCATCAGGGTGGAGGGAAGCCTTTATTCCACGGCTTCAAGGCGTCGAAGAGGCTAACCCTCAAAAGCCCTCTGGCTTGGAACCCACCACAAGGGTTCTGTGGGAGTGCCACTTGAGGTGGCACCCCTCCAAGCCGAAGGTGTGCTAGCTGCCTCCTCGAGCTTTGAGGAGAGCAACCGCCATCGCCGATCCACCCACCGGAAGCTCCTTGGCCATTATTTTGTATTGGTATAAGTAGGGGTGCTACTTCACTATGGAAGGATAAGATTGAAAAAACCCCGAAGGCTTGTTCTTGGCTATGTATTCAGGATTAAATTAAAACAATTTGTTGTCACCAGGGCCTTTTTTCCCTGGGGTAACGTGCTGGAACAGATTTCTGGAGCCTCTTTGACAAAATTCCTTTAAAATGTTTAAAAGTTCATGAGTTTTCAGTATACAGATTGAAAACTTCATTTCTCTCTTGAGAGTTCCGGCACCTCTTTTTCAACAACAAAAAAAGGCCCTGGTTGTGACTATTTTTTATATTCTCTATAACTACAGCAATGTTATCGACGTAGGTCACACAGGCACACACACACACACACATTTTTAAGTAAAGGGATTTGTGTCTTTGGCATGCATACTTAGTATATAAAGGTAAAGGTTCCCTTGCTCGAAAGCCAGTCGAATCCGACACTAGGGTTGCGGTGCTCATCTCCGTTTCAAAGCCAAAGAGCCAGCGCTGTCCAAAGACGTTTCTGTGGTCATGTAACTAGGTCATGTGGCTAGGTCATGTGGCACGGAACGCTGTTACCTTCCCACCGAAGTGGTACCTATTTGTCTACTTGCAGTTTCTTGCTTTCGAACTGCTAGGTTGGCAGGAGCTGGAACTAGAGACGGGAGCTCACTCCGTCATGTGGCAACTCGGGTCTCGAACTGCTGAACTACTGACCTTCCACAGCCTGCAGTTCAGCGTCTTAACCACTTGAGCCACCGCAGCTCCTTACTTAGTATATAGTAGTGCATATAATTGTTCATAGCTGTAGAGGGGTTGGCCAGTCCTCACAATCCCGCGGTGGGGATGGGGCTCCTTCCTCATCAGGAGTTCAGAACTTTCCAGGTTGCCACAAGTCACTGCTTGCTGATGTACCTACTTCCCTCTGCTCCCAGATTAACCCTTTCTTTGGTCACTGCTGCCACACATTAAATTAGTAGCGTATAACTAGCTAGAGTGGGACTCCAGCTCTCACCAGATTATGTATGGACAGCAGGACTGAGCAAAAGATGGAAAATAAAATGGTAAACTGCAGTCTGTCTTGCCCTGATTAGACTTGGTGTTAACTGATGTGACTAAAGGAACAGGCACAATTCTTAAAGATACAAGCCCTCAGAGAAATTCCATTACCTTCAGTCTGAGGTGCTAGAAGCCTGCTAGCCTGATTCTCTGAGCCAGAGGTCTCCAATTTTGTTGACCCTGTGGGCATTTTGAAATTTTGAGACTAGGGAGTGTGCACCACCAGAAAAAGCCTGCCACAAAAGTCTATTACAAAAAGGCTGCTATGGGTTGCTGAGCGAATCCTTCCTTTATCTTATTTATGGTTATTAGGTAATTCCAAGTTGGATGGGTGAGGTCTAAGTTAAAGACATGTAAGTGCCAACTTCAGTACTTTCCTGTGCAATCAGTCCACTTTGTAAAAATGCAAAACTTCAAGTAGATATGCAGAAATAGACTAAATCTTCTTAGTAAGCAGAACTCAGAATTAGAGACATGTGGGAGTAGGGGCTATGCTGGTAGTAATCTGATTAACCGGCTAGGTAAAGTCATTTAAACTACAGCTAGAGCTCTAGAGAAGTGCTAGTAGTATGGAGACAACTGAAAAGAGCATATGTGCATGAAGAGGCATCTATAGGACTGAGTTCCCAGTGCTTTGGGTGGCCTTGATTCTAGTCTCGACTTGCATCATTTGGGAGTCATTAACTAAAAATAATGCAGTACTTATGTATGACAATTCCATAAAAATCCTGGACTACATTCTAGCACTCTCTCTGTATGTGTGTGCGTGTGTGTGTGTGAAGTACTGTCAAGTCACTTCTGACCTATGGGAACCCTGTGAATGAATGACCTTCAAAATGTTGTATTGCTAATAGCCTTGCTCAGGTCTTGCAAACCGAGGACCATGGCTTTCTTGATGGAGTCAATCCATCTCATGTTGGGTCTTCCTCTTCCTGCCCTCTTCAACTTTCCACATCATTATTGTCTTTTCCAGTGACTCTTGTCTTCTCATAACATGAACAATGTATGATAGCCTCAGTTAAGTCATTTTAGCTTCTAGGGAGAGTTCAGGATTGGTTTGATCTAGAATCCACGTATTTGTCTTTTTGGCAGTCCAGGGTATCTGTAAAACTCTCCCCCAGCACCATGTTTCAAATGAGTCGGCTTCCTTCCTGTCGGTTTTCTTCATTCTCCAACTTTCACACCTATACACAGTAATGGGGAATAATGTAGTTCTCTTAATGTTGGTTCCTGGTGACACATCCTTACACTTAAGAACCTTATCTAGCTCCTTCATGGCTGTCCTTCTCAGTCTTAATCGCCCTCTGATTTCCTGGTTGCATTTTGGTTTGATGATGCAGCTGAGGAATAGGAAATCTTTAACTATTTCTTCTGTTTCCAATTATGTAATCTATTTGATTTCTATATTGGCCATCAGGTAGGGTTACCAGGTCCCCCACGGCCACCGGCAGGGGATGGGAGGGGGGTAGGGTTGCCAGATCCAGGTTGGGAAACACCTGGAGATTTGGGGGTGGAGCCTGGGGAGTACAGGGACCTCAGTGGGGTACAGTGCCATAGAGTCCACCCTCTAGAACATCCATTTTCTTCAGGGGAACTGATCTCTGTAATCTGGAGATGAGCTGTAATTCCGGGGGATCCTCACATGGCACCTGGGGTATGGCATCAGGTGATATCCCAATATACAATGATCTGTTCGGTCACCTGAAATATGTTCACAATGAACAAACCGTTGTTTTCACAGAATTTTCAGAGTCACTCTCTTGCTTCGTTTCATGCTCCTAGCCCAAATGTTCTGACAGTACTTGATTCTATTGTGGTTCCCACTTTTTGTGTTCCAGTCACCCATGATTAGCAGCCCATCTTGTTTAGGTGTGTTATCAATTTTTTCCTGGGCACTTACATAAAAGAATTTCAGTTTCTTTCTCATCAGCATCTGTAGTTGGGGCATGAACTTGAATGATGGCTATGTTGATAGGCTTTCCCTGGAGTCTGATATTATTCGGTCAGATTTTGCATTATAGTCCCTGACTGCTTGTGCTACATCTTGCCTCATTAGAGCAATTCAATTTCTTCTATTTTTTGTCATTTCCAGAGTAAAACACTTTGTAATGTTCTGACTGAAAATATTCTAATCCAGTCTACTTTAGTTCACTCCCAGGATTGCAATGTTTAACTGTTCCATTTCTCATTTTATGATTTCGAGTTTACCTTGACTCATATGTCTCACATTCTGAATTCCTATTATATGCGTTGAACAGCTTTCAACTTTCGTTTCGCACCCATTCATGTCAATAATGGAACGTCCTTTTGACTTTAGTCCAGTTACATCATTAAGAATAGCACTACTGGTAGTTGTCCTCAGCTGATTGAGTGCCATCCAGCCTGGGGGTTCCATCTTCCAGCACTATCTCTTTTTTTGTTTTGGATTGTCTCATCATAGTGTTTTCAAGGTGAAAGATGATCAGAAGTGGTTTACCATTGACTTCTTCTGCACAGGACTAATCAGGGTTAGCTGAAGTGGCATTGCTGTTGTCTACGAAAGGTCCTCTGGCAGTGCCACCTTCCACTAGTAGCTGCCCTTCAAGGATTCTTCTACCCCCGTCACCGCTGGAACTGCCCATTTTCTTCTGCTGATGTGACTGTTGATTCCTGAAGGGATTGGATGCATCTTAGTCAGGTGTCTTAGCTGTGGCCACTTTGAGTGACCACTTAATAGTTTAGACTTTCAGCAGAGCCCAAACTCTTTATGATATTGCTCTCAGCTTTGCTGACACACAAAAAAACCCTCACCACATTAAGGTGTGTGTCCAAATGGGGGCATTCTACCACTATGCTCAGTGAAATCTGAAGCCTTACTCCAGCATGAGGAGCCTTTCTGCAAGTGTCCTTTGCCATAGGAACAGAGGGGTAGGAACTAGGCCCCTAATTCTGCTGTTTTTCCGGGACCACAAGAACATGGAGGTTACCATTAGTGATCTTGATAAACAATATGGTCATAGTATGAATTTTTACTTCTTGCGGTTCTTGTTTTTTTGTTCTGTCAGGCATTCTTACCTTGAAACTGTTACTCACTTCATAATTAATAATGAGGCATAGTTTGAGCTGACATCCTGCTTTTGCGCCTGTGCAGTTGGCATTATCAGATCAGGAAACTGAGGAGATTAGTCCATTTTCAGTACATGCTCAGACATGATTACTGTAACATTATTCAGTCTGAATGAGAAACTGCTTTTCCTTCCTTCTTCCTTCCTGATGACTGAAATTGACTTGAAGTGTTTACAGTGCATTGTAATGTACAGAATAATGAACCGTCCCCCTTTGCAATCCAGCAGTCTAATCAACATGGAAGCGTTAATGCAGTTTCATAGGCAATATGTTGCTATTGCCCATCATCCCTCTCTTCGATTTCTCAGTGGCATTTTTTTCATCATCCATTGCTAGAGGAAACAGTGTGCGTGAAGGGGTTACAGGGAAAAATGAAGTGGACTCTCCCTGCAAGTTCTCATGGGTTCCCCACTAGTTATATCTAATTCCGAATGGCACCATAGAGGATATGATCAATACACCTGCAAAACGGAAGTAGGGACAAATGAAACCTGAAAGGAAGCCCGATTTGTAGAAAAATCTGAAATCTAAAA
The DNA here is from genome assembly GCF_001447785.1 of Gekko japonicus. NCBI lineage: Eukaryota > Metazoa > Chordata > Lepidosauria > Squamata > Gekkonidae > Gekko > Gekko japonicus. The sequence continues at coordinate 104,225 of NW_015174313.1, read as the reverse complement.
AATCCCCAACAGCACTGAGGAATTAAAACTCCTGAAATAACAGAAACAATGCTTGTAACTTTAAGAAAAGAATACCCATCATCGAGCTGTCAGTGACCATTTTGGAGGTTGCTAGGCAACCATAACAATACTGCTACTAAGCCTTGGTTTCTGTAAAGCAAAGATGGAGCACAGGTGGAGGCCAAAACAGTGCTGCAAAAGTCCTGTCCCCTCCCTTGTCGTGTCCCCTGATGGAGGAGGAATCACTGTACTATAGAGTTTTCAGTGATTCCTAGAGCTATCCTATGTCACTTTCAGATTTTCCCCAGCAGTGATGTAACAATGTACAGGAATTTGCACCTCCCCATGTCCCTGCTCCTGAACCTCTTGATTGTACAGGTCTCATCCTATCTGGAGGAAAGATCTCACTCTTTTCTCCAGAAATATAAAAACTTCCTGATTCCTGGAAAGTATATGCTATAGGTCGGCCACCAGTGCCTTGGTCAGAGTCTTACAACTAACAAAACCAAGGGCGGAAAATCATTTACTATCCTCGAATCCTGCATATGTGTATACAGTAACTCATCCTATTACTATTTCCAGTCCATATGCTAGTTTCCAGCAGAGGTCATTTTGGGGGGAATCGCGGGGGATCGCAGTTCCCCCGGGTGAGGTACGGGGGGCAGGACACATGACGAAGCCCCGCCCCCTGCTTCCGGCCGCTCCGCTTCCGGCCCTCATTCAGCCAGGAGGAGGCAGGAGAAGAGGGAGGGTAAGTTGCTTCCTCCCTGCCTCTCCCCACCCCTGGCTGCCTGGGGCCAGGGAGGGCCTTCGCGGGACTTCCTTGCACTCCCGCCGGCCTTGCAGGTCCACCGCCGGGTCTCTCATGGGGCTCGGCAGTGGAGCTGCAACGCCGGCGGCTGCGGCCGGGACCGTTGGGGGCGGGGTGTGTGGCCTTATGACACACTTCCGGTGATGTCAGGGTGTGTGGCATATGCTAATGAGTTATGCTAATGAGTTCCCCTAGCTCTTTTTCTACGAAACGACCCCTGGTTTCCAGTCCCAGGAGCTTTATAGGACAGTAGATACCAAATTATGATGCATATTGGCAAGACTAAGGCATTTGAAAAAATAAACTTTGCTTTTGTGGAATAAACTGAAACAATCATCTTCATTTGTTGCTCAGAACTGAAGCCCCCAAGGAAAGAAAAAGAGAAGCAGTGAAGATGTCGCTCTCTGCCTTCACACCAGACTTTTGTGTGAACTCCAGTGACCAGAAGGAGGCTTCCTTCCCACATATGCCTTGCAAATGCCAGAGTAGTGGCGAGGGAGTGTCACTGTTTCCCCACTGCTCTTAAAGTCAGAGTTGTTCCTCTTCTTTCTCTCCTTCTTCTCCCCTCTGAATTATAACAATGTGTGCGCTTAAATCAAGTTCTTCATAATTGGTGTCTGAGTCACTGAAACCTGATAGAGAAACTCCTGCAAGGGGCGATGTCGCGGCCTCGTACCACGCCTGTCTGGATCCACACGAATCCTAATTAGAAACAAATTTCAGTGCATAGGAAATAATTTCCTTTTTGGATGAAGCTGTACCCTCTTCTGCACGTAGGCGACTCCCCTGAAGCTAGTGTGAGTCGGAGTGTGCGTATACGGGACCAGATTTGGCCTCATTACTTGGGATCCAGGATGAGGACATGTTAAGAGGGAATACAAATATCTGGTGCCAGCTCACGCTTCACCTACAGGCTTGGCTGTTTCCAACGTCCTCGTCTGGTTTCTGGAAACGCTTGAGGAGCTCCATCAAAATGACATACAAAGTTGTGGCCTGTCTCTCTCTCTTTTTTTTGCTTGTTTGTTTGTTTTGTTTTTAGTTTGTTGAATCAAATTAAGTAATTTCTACCAAAAGCGTGAGATGTAATCTGGAAAAAATCTCCAGAGGAGTTTCAGCTTTAAATTGTCTGCACGTGTGCCTTTCACATCATCTGCACCTGTTTGGCAGCTAGGGAGAGAAATCTTTTCACTGATGGCCCCCTTGATAAATGACAAGCACTTAACTCTGCAGCTCCATTAGGAATCAAAACCAGTGAAAGAACCTTTGTACCAGCTTGAATGATTAAGGAGAGGCCAAATGGTACCAAAATAGATAACTGTGTACAGAAAGTGCTCAGAGGTTGCCATATTGGTTAAAAAGAGAAAAAGAAAAACCTGAAAGCAAAATAACACAGTGTTTTATGTTATTTTGGCTGGTCCTGCTAAAAGGTATTACATGACTCTTGGATCTACACAGCTCTTTTGATCCCCCCCCCCCCGCTATTTTGGGTCAGTCCCGTAACTGTCCTGGTTGGCTGGACCAAGCAACATTCTGTTTCTCATTTTAAACAGATATTTAATGTGAATTTGCTTTTAATGAATTACTTGTCCTGGAGCCCTGAGAGGGGGCGGGCAGGCGGGCTGGGATTTTAAATACGCCTCTGCTTTATGAACAAGATCTCCCATCAGTGACCTGCAACTTAATGTCATCAAGGGTGACACAGAGACAAATTCAAATGTTATACAAAAACTGCAAGCATTATTGGAAGAGCTTGTTTGTGTGTATTAGCTCAGGAAGGTGCATTGTTTGTGTGCATTGGCTTATTCAACAGCATGATATTAGAAATTCTCAAAGTGAGTTAATATATCACAGAACCAGGGGGTGAGCCACCATATGTCTTTTTTAAGAGCTAGTCAAGGCGACTGTTTTTATTGTGGTTGGCCTCTCTCTTTTTTTCCTTCCCCACAGCAATACATGCATGTGTTGAATATGTTCTGTGATTCACTTGGCTTGAGCGCAAGCTGCCATTTGTTCACCACCACAAACTTTAAAAATGTCAAAAGGGGGAATTCCTTCATTAGCATACGGCCATCATTGCGTAAAAGTGGTTAATAACACAAGCATCTGCACTACAGTCATTGGGACCGATTAAAGGTCAACGTTGTAGCTTCTTGGTCCAATCGAATCTTACAGAAAGTTTGATTGTAGAGTGAGGTGTCAACCAGAAAGGAATAAGCACTACCCTCCCTGCAGTTGTTTACACCCCTCCGAGGAAGTTTGCCTCACATATTGAGAAATCTCAGGATAAGGTTATCATGAAATTCTGGATTTTTCTGTGTCTCACTGCCAGCTTCCTTGCTAACACATCTCTTACCTATCCTCTTGGTAAATGTCCACATGTCTTTTTAAATATATATTTTTCCTTTTAACTCAGTTATTTCCCCAAAACATTTGGTGGAAATCAATGGTGCGACCTCATTTGGAGTACTGTGTGCAATTCTGGTCTCCACACCTCAGAAAGGACATCATAGCATTGGGAAAAGTGCAGAAAAGGGCAACTAGAATGATAAAAGGGTTGGAACACTTTCCCTATGAAGAAAGGTTAAAACGCTTGGGGCTCTTTAGCTTGGAGAAACGACGGCTGAGGGGTGACACGATAGAGGTTTATAAGATTATGCATGGGATAAAGCAGGTAGAGAAAGAAGTACTTTTCTCCCTTTCTCACAATAAAAGAACTTGTGGGCACTCAATTAAATTGCTGAGCAGTCGGGTTAGAACAGATAAAAGGAAGTACTTCTTCACCCAAAGAGTGATTAACACATGGAATTCAGTGCCACAGGAGGTGGTGGTGGCTACAAGCATGGACAGCTTCAAGAGGGAATTAGATAAATATATGGAGCAGAGGTCCATCAGTGGCTATTAGCCACAAGGTATAGATAGGAACTCTCAGTCTGGGGCAAGTGATGTTCTGTATTCTTGGCGCTTGGGGGGGGGGCAAGAGTGGGAGGGCTTCTAGTGTCCTGGCCCCACTGCTGGACCGCCTGATGGCACATGGTATTTTTGGCCACTGTGTGAAAGTGTTGGACTAGATGGGCCATTGGCCTGATCCAGCATTGGCTTCTCATATGTTCTTACGTTCTTATTTTGCTATGCAGTTGAGCAAGCTGGGAAAGGAAACACAAATGAAAAAAAAAGTAGCTGATTAGTTTGTAAGAGAATGTGCTATAGTTAAGAGGTGGGAACTGGAGGAAAAGAACAGCATGACCCAAAATTACTTTTCCACCTCTCCTTTGTATAATTGTCAGCTTATGTAGCCTGGTTTGTTGAGGAATTATTATACTACTGGCATATTGAAAAATTGCACAGAATCTGTGTTGGTGCATTGGATGCAAGCAGCTTCCTTGCCACTGACAATGGTGAATCTAATTTAGATTTTTAAAAGACTCAGGAAAATCTCAATTATTTTTAACACACACACACACACACACACACACACACACACACACACGTAATCTTAGTGATTTTCCCAGCCTTTTAGTTTAGGTAGGTTTGCCAACCTCCAGCTAGGTAATATATAACAATGTGTGTAATAAATGTATACTTAAGGTAAATCTATTTTGTGCTTTTTATTTTTCTTTTAAAACATTTTTTCTATACTATTTTATAAGTATTGGTGTCAAGTATTTCAAAACATAGATTCATCAGGGGACTCTAGTAATTTACCCATATTGGATACAGTCTTTTAAAGGACAGTGATATACATACAAGAAATAAGGCACAAAAATCCTCTTTGTGTCCAAGACTCTTAAAATAGTACATTTATTACACACAGTGTTATATATTTTTCTATATTTTCCTAACACTGTCACCCTCAGTTTTTGTAATGACCTCCAGCTTTGGCTTGGAGATCTCCTGCTATGATAACTGATCTCCAGATCACAGAGATCAGTTTCCCTGGAGTAAATGGCAGCTTTGGCACCATAACCTGCTGAGGTCTGTCCACTCCTCAAACCCTATCTTACCCAGGCTCCATCCTGAAATCTCCAGGAATTTTACAACCCAGAGTTGCCCACCCTAGGTTTAGGGCTAATATATTTATGTTTATTTTACAAAATTTATATCCCGCCTTTCTGCCCTCAAAAGGACCACCAAGGCAGTAACAAATTAAAACATACATAATAAAATTACATTTTAAAATCATAACCCCCCCCAACACACATCATTAAAACAATTAAAATCATTGCTAAAATACATACAAAGGCATAAAAACAGCAATTAAAACATCAGTCAGGAAGGAGGGATCACTGAGAGAATGCCGAATGAAACAAAACTCTTCACCTGCTGGGGGAAGATTGCAGCAGACAGTGACAGATGACTCTCCCTGGGGAGAGAGTTCCAGAGTTTTAGCGCCGTAACTGAGAACGCCTCTTCCAGGTTGCTACCCAGTTAATCTCAGAGCCGAAGCAGGGCCTTCAAAGATGACTGTAGTGGTACTGATAAATGTTATTCCATATAACTGCTTGATGTGAGAGCTTCCTCTTGATTATTCTGAAATGGGATGATGTATGGGAAAACTACTAAAAACTGAAAGTTTGATTCTTTTCAGTATATTTGTAAAGCTAACTAATGAGCTCTCAGAGGAGGGAGGTTTTAGGCAGCTACTGAAGCCCTTGCTGAGTCATGTTCAATAGGCATGGCTAGCCACTGATGAAAGATTGATGAAAACTAATGAAAGCAATCTGGTAAGGTTATGAGGAAAGTATTTGGGAATTTACATGCCATTGGCATTTCTCACTCTGATTTGATTGTAATAACTTTCCCTGAAAGCTACATAGTTAACCATCTTCTTCCTGTAAAACAAGAGGCCTGCACATTTCAAAGCCCATTTTGATGGTCATGGAGAAAAATTCTCCGGTGAAGGAGACTATATCACTTCTTTAGAAGAATGTCAAGTTGGACTGTTATGCACGAAATACAGAGGAAGTGTGTAGTTTAAATTATCAGAGGAAAGATGTGTGTGTTTAAGGGATTTGTAAAGATAACTGAGATGTAGTATGTCAGTTTCTCTGAACACTCAAAATCTATATATCTAATAGTCAAGTGGCCCCGTGAGTGCGGATCGCTAAATCCGCGCTCCGGGGCCACCTGGGGGGCAGGGGGAGGTTTGTGCACTCTTGGGGCAGTCCCCAGGGGTGCACAAAAATCGCAAAACTAAAAAAAAATATCGGGGGGATATTTAAATCCCCCAAAAGTGAAACGTCGTCCCCTGCGCATGAAACCTGCGCATGAAACGTCGTCCCCTGCTCTGAAACCTCCCTGAATGCCGCCGCCGCTTGGGAGCCGGGGGAGGGCCGCGAGGCCCGGGCGGCTAACAGCCGCTCGGCCCTCGCTTGCCAGGGGGGGAGAGCAAGGTCTGGGAGGCAAGGAACCGGTAACCGAAGGGGCGGCGCTGGTTGGACTGAGGCTGCCGCCGGCGCCACTCCGCCTTCCCCTCCGAGCAAGTGGCAGGTCCCTGCGCCTCGCAGGCAGCAGAGTCGCCGCCGCCCCCGGGTCCCGAGACCTGTGAAGAGAAGCTGCCCCCCGGAGGTGACATGGCCAGCCACAATGCAAACGACGCCACCACCAGCGGCAAAAGAAGCAGCCCCTGCATTGTGGTGAGCGCGGCCGGCTGAGGAGCGGCCGGCGAAGAGCAGCGTGCTCTTAAGAAGGAGGCAGGCCGAAAGAAGGGGGGGTGCTCCCCTTCCAACCCAAAGAAAGAAGAGAAAGGTTAAAAATAGAGCTGGAAAGAGGCGAGGGGAGCGGTTTGAGCCTCAGTTTCCCCTTACAACAGAACGTGGGTTTCCGGTTCGCCGAAGGGGAAAGAGATCGAAACTGAAGATTTGTCGAGGGAGGAGGGAGGGACTCAATTTGAGCCTTGTCTTCCCTTTCCCCATCTAGAATGTGGCTCTCCCCTCCTGACAAGAGATTAAAACCAGGGGTCTGGCGGTTTAGTTAAGAGCGGGGGGGGATGATTTGTACCTGAGCTGCTGACCTGCAAGAAGAGGTGGTGCTGGGGGTAAAAGAGTGCCCCACCACCCAAAAGTGAGGCTTCAACTGAGAAAGAGGGAAGGAGGAAGAGGGGGAGGGGGAGGGCGTTTGGTTATGTTAAGAGAGCTCAACAACGGCGGCGGCGGGGGGAGGGGGGGAACCAGTTTGAACCTCATTTTAGATTTGCTCCACTGGGACTTTATCTTCCCTTCAAAGAAGAGGTTGGAAGTCGGGAAGCATCCCTTATGGAGTGTAGAAGGCTTTCTTTCCTCTCCAAGCAGAAGTGGTTGAAAGTGGGGAAAACATTGGTTCAAAGACTAAGGGGAGGTTTAGTTATGCTGGGGAGGGGGTTGAAGGGATTGGAAAGGACTGAAGGTGCAGTGTTCACTCAACTTTACTCTCTTCCCTTAAGGTTGTTGTCCAGAAGGAATGGGTGGGCCAGTGAAGAGGGGAGGTTAAAACTAAACAGATGTCTTAGAAAATATGGAATGTGAGGAGCTTTGGGGACAGAAGACTTCCTGTGAAAGTGCACGTATGTGACTATGAATGAGGGGTGGTTAGAGATAATTTTGCCAGAAAACCTAGGGTTTTGTTATATTGCTTGGGAGTAGGTTGGGGCCAGTTGCTTAGAGAAAGATGAAGAAGAAGAGATTGGATTTATACCCCGCCTTTCACTACCCAAAGGAGTCTCAGAACGGCTTACAAACTCCTTTCCCTTCCCCTCCCCACAACAGACACCCTGTGAGGTAGGTGGAGCTGAGACAGCTCTGACAGAAACTGCTCTTTTTTGGAGGCCATGGTGAGATCAGTGTAACATAATAGAAGGTGAGACCCGCCCCCCCGCGCGAGTTTCGCGGGTCTTCTTCCTTGTATGTTTATAAATGCCAGGTATTATTATTTACTAGCCATAGCGCATTAGAAGTACATACTACTTTAGTGATGCCCACTGATGTATTTCCTGGTGCCCACTTACATAAGAACATAAGAGACGCCAATGTTGGATCAGGCCAAAGGCCCATCCAGTCCAACACTCTGTCACACAGTGGCCAGAAATACCAGGTGCCCTCAGGAGGTCCAGCATTGGGGCCAGGACACTAGAAGCCCTCCCACTGTTGCCCCCCCCCTCTCCAAAGCTGTAAGTCAAGTCATAACTAGACATTTTGTTTTTTGTGTGTTCTCCACAGGGACTGGTAGTTGGCTGGCAGTCCCCATGGAGAACTCCCTGTAAAAGAGCTATGGGTCCCCAATTCTGGTGAGGATTGCCGTGTGGGGAGCCTTCCGCCTCATTGGGGCAGGAGGTGTTCATACTATTCAGAAACAGCTCCTTTGATCACAGGAGCGTGCTTGGCTTGGAACCCCGCCCACATTCTGTGATTGGGTCCATTTTGTGTTTGGCTAGGATTCCATGCGCCTTGGTGTCTAGTCATGCCGGCCACATGACCACGGAAACGTCTTCGGACAGCGCTGGCTCTTCGGCTTTGAAACGGAGATGAGCACCGCAACCCTAGATTCGGATTCGACTGGCTTTCGAGCAAGGGAACCTTTACCTTTTTAGGATAATCGAACTGGTTGGGAGATATACATATTCACAGCCTGAGCACAGGAGGAGAGAGACTTCCCTAATAGTCTGGGACTGGAACATTGCTGCTGCATCGTGGTTAAGTAGATGAGAAGAATCCAGTAGTAAAAGAATTTCTTTCTTGAGACTAAATGAAGCTGGCAAAAACATTGGGTCAGGGTGTGTTAAGTCCGGCGGAGGAGAGAGACTTGCCTAATAGTCTGGGACTGGAACATTGCTGCTGCATCGTGGTTAAGTAGATGAGAAGAATCCAGTAGTAAAAGAATTTCTTTCTTGAGACTAAATGAAGCTGGCAAAAACATTGGGTCAGGGTGTGTTAAGTCCGGCGCTTAACAATGAGTCGAAGAGTGATTTCAGCAAAACTCAGGTTTATTCAGCTCGATAATCAACTTCTCCAACACGGTACAACTCCTCATAGCCCGAACAGCTTTCCATTGCAGCTGCTCGGTATTTAAACATTCCGGGCTAATGTAGCCACACCTACTATACAAGTACCAACCTATCAGGTTGTTCGCATAATAGCCCAATCATAAGCTTTCCCGCTTACATACAGTTCAAATGTGATTGGACACAATACTTTTCGGCGCGAATCCTAGCCGACGTCTGAAGCTGAGCATAGCTTCTCTATGGGATGATTCGCACTTCATCCCCATGCATTCAGGGCAGCATCTGAATACATTACAAATCCCTCCCCCCTAAGCAAAAACACTATGAACAGTCATAATCACTCAGGTAGGAAGGTGCACGTCGATTTCTCTGAGAT
>NW_015174313.1:94735-94936 GCF_001447785.1 Gekko japonicus | reverse complement strand
CAGTACTGTGGCCCTCAGGCTCTGCAGTACTCGCCTCCTCTAGAGGTCGTGGGAATTCCTCGGGATCTGGGGACTCAGCTGGCAGCGCGTTGGGACGGTCAGTTGCCCACCGCTGCCTCAACTGGTCTATGTGCCTACGCCACTTGCGACCATCAGCAAGATGTACCACATACATACGTGACCCAACAATATTAACAATAG
>NW_015174313.1:94481-94634 GCF_001447785.1 Gekko japonicus | reverse complement strand
AGATCCGGATGCAACCGATCAAACAAGGTTGACAAACGACGGCCCATAAGCATTTCGGCAGGGCTGCGGCCCGTTGCCGAACATGGGGTTACATGTTGTCGCAGTAAAAACGATGCCAGTTTAACCCCCCAATCACCATACACTAGTTTGGCT
>NW_015174313.1:76907-91360 GCF_001447785.1 Gekko japonicus | reverse complement strand
GGGGTTGGGACCAGCGGGGCTGCCTACCCGCTCCTTGATCCCACCTTCATCGCCAATTGTTAAGTCCGGCGCTTAACAATGAGTCGAAGAGTGATTTCAGCAAAACTCAGGTTTATTCAGCTCGATAATCAACTTCTCCAACACGGTACAACTCCTCATAGCCCGAACAGCTTTCCATTGCAGCTGCTCGGTATTTAAACATTCCGGGCTAATGTAGCCACACCTACTATACAAGTACCAACCTATCAGGTTGTTCGCATAATAGCCCAATCATAAGCTTTCCCGCTTACATACAGTTCAAATGTGATTGGACACAATACTTTTCGGCACGAATCCTAGCTGACGTCTGAAGCTGAGCATAGCTTCTCTATGGGATGATTCACACTTCATCCCCATGCATTCAGGGCAGCATCTGAATACATTACAGGGTGTGACCCTGTGTATCCAGTGTGCTCACAGGAACGGTCAGCGTCTGTTCATTGTATGTGCAGAACATTCCCTGACATTGAAGGGGGTCGTACCTGCTTGTGTAAAGCTTTGTGTTCATATTTGATCTCTATGGAACTTCGGTTTCTGACTTTTACTTCTTTCATACTTGTCTGTAATTCTCAGATATGGAAACGGATATATTATAAATATTTTTTTAGCAGTCTGAGCAGTGTTACACCCTTCCGTGGATACGCAAGGGTGTAACTCTGTTTAGGATTGCACTGCAAACCTCATTTGTAGGCTGACGTTCTACCAATTGATAGATTCAATTTACCATGATAGATTCAATATACCAAGTTAATCCATTGTATGATTTTCTCTAAAAACATATAATTCATGGCTGATATTATTTTTCTTGAGTTATGTAATAAACCATTGACATACAGGTATGAGAAGAGTCCTTCCTCCACTCTTCACCTATGAATAGTTATCAGGGCAACAGTTAATTGATATCAGACTGAAATTTGATTGATGTGTTTTTTAAAAACCCTATTACTGCCATTTTAGGAGCTGCGGTGGCTCAAGTGGTTAAGACGCTGAACTGCAGGCTGTGGAAGGTCAGTAGTTCAGCAGTTCGAGACCCGAGTGTGCCGCATGACGGAGTGAGCTCCCGTCTCTAGTTCCAGCTCCTGCCAACCTAGCAGTTCGAAAGCAAGAAATTGCAAGTAGAGCAGCTTACAATCTCCTTTCCCTTCCCCTCCTCACAACAGACACCCTGTGAGGCAGGTGGGGCTGAGAGAGCTCTGAGAGAACGGCTCTTCCCAGAACAGCTCTGTGAGAACTGTATCTGACACAAGGTCATGCCAGCAGCTGCATGCGGAGGAGAAAGGAATCAAACCCTGTTCTCCCAGATTAGAGTCCATGCTCCTAACCACTACACCAAACTGACTTTCATATCCTCTACTATGTGACCTTTTTAACTGGCGGCTCTGAGGTATAGCCCTTTCCCCCAAAATATACTGCTCAGATATAATATTAAGAGGCATATTTTTATGTAAACTAGTCTGGTGTGGAGGGTGGGAGAGGGGAGGTCCCTGCTTTTCTATCTTGGCCTTAGTGCCCCTCCACATCTTCAACAGGCAGGAAGTGCTACTCCAGTTCAGCTGCTGTAAGGATTACAGAGATTATGTATGTGAAACTCTTCAGAGTGTTTAAAAGTTCTATGTATTAATAAGAAGTAATAGCCCAGTTTCTAATATAGTCTGTTGCGTAATCTCCTCTCTTCAGTATTAATTTTAGTATTGCAACTAAATTTAAACTTAAAAGCATTTTTTTTTAAAAATTGAGGCATTTTGTATTTTAGCAGTGGGACTGGTATTACATTATTGACTGTTTCCGCGCACGGACAGGAAAAGCTGTCCCTGCTGCAGAAGCAAACGTGGTAGAGGTGGGTAGGATGGAATCTGCACATCCCATTCTTTCTCTGCTAACTGCTCTCTGGGGCCAGCCCCACCCCTCTCCCTGTCCCCCCCCCCCATTGCATCTAGGCAGCAGTGCCAGCGCACTGAGAGTCTTGGAAAAAGCACAAGATAATGTGGAAGCTTCTTCCCAAAGGAGGGCATGTTGTGTGCCGAAGCAGCCATTATTGGGATTTATGACATTTTGCAGATATAGACTGGATACAAAGCTCTGCTCATGGAATAATTTTGGGCCCGAGAACTTTAATCATTTGGTGTAGATGCCACCGTGAAGAACATTGGCATCAGGTGCCTTAACGTTCCGGTAAAGTGAATGATTAGAGGTCTTGGAGCTGAAAAGATCTCAACCTATTCTCAAACTTTAAATGGTTAAGACCCCGGGCCCACTGGTATGGAGCTATGGGTGGAATGGGAGCCATCTAGTGGGCCACTTTTGGTAAGCAGAACTGGCACTGTGGGGTGAACCAAATGCCAGGTTAAGGAGCCCAATGCCAGTGCTCTTTGTAGAAGATAAGGTGGCCATCAGCAAGTGAATTGGTAGCTTTTATTTGAACTGGCAAGGATAGGGGGAAGAATGTTAGACTGTGTTTTCAGGCATCTGACATTTTTATTCGTTTAATGTTTTGGTTTTATAATGTTTGCTTATAAGCCACTTTAAGTATTTTTGCAACTGAAAAGCGGGCCTTGAATCCCACAAGTAAATAATAAAATAAATACAAAGCATATGTGAGTGTATGTGCACTAGACCACTATGAAATTTTAAAAAGCAAAACTTGTACATTCATTGCTTTTGATGATATTTAAAATAGCATAAAATAGCCACAGGCGCAAAAATCAGTGGTCTAGACAAGTTCTGCTAATTTTTTCCTTGGGTGTTTAAAAACCACAGAGATTCGGAATGACTCGGAAATTAATGTTTACTCCTTCACCTACACACCGAAAATTTCAAATGTTTGTTATTCCTCATTTCAGATCTTGTTAATATAAATTTGAGTACGAAACCACACAATATGTATTTTTCCTACATGGGAAACATTTGTATTGTGGTCTACATTTCAATTTACTTGTCAGTGAGTCTCTAGCAAATAAATAAAAATGAAAGGCCCTGGGGGAGGATGCAGTTATAATGCAAAGAACTTACCCCTTTCATGGCATAAATATTTGCTGTCCCCTGATTTGAACCAAATTTTGAGTGCTCCTAAAAGACATCAGGATTACTATTTCTAAATTGTAACACTGAATGGACATCATAAATTCATTGTCATATCATTAGAAATCCTTACTGTCATATGTGTTAGAATTAACAGTGTTTAGCAGAATGCAAGCAGGCAAAAGGTGCTGAAAGGCTCGGTGAGAAATGAGCAGCTTAGTTTTACTTGTCCAAGCAGGCTTTGTGTTAATGAAACAGGAATCCCTTGCACTGTGTGGCAAAACACTTGGAAAACTGAGGAGACTTTCAGAAGCAGTTTCTGATAGACCATGGAGATCTCCAGTTCAAAGGGGGGAGAGTCCTGATTCTCACTGAACATGCCCAAGCCCTTGGTCATGCCTCAAGTAACTCCTTGGGTCATGCCTAAAGTAACTCCTTTGAGCCTGTGGGCACCTTTGGCATTCTGACACAGGGCACAGTCACAAAATGGCGGCCACAGGAGGTGGACCAAATCACAAAATGGTTGCTGTAGGGGGTGAACCTGACCACAAAATGTCAAGGAGCGAGGATATATGCAACTCTAATAGTACCTCTTCAGCAGTTCAGGCAGAGATTCTGTTTAATAGGATCTCTTTTAATCTGCACAACTAGTCTGAAGCCCGCTGGCCAAAAGCCCTACCCACTTTCCAAAAGCACTTGGCGGGCAACAGAACAGGTGTTGGCGGGTGCTGTGGTGGCCAGTGCCATGATGTTGGAGACTCCTGCCTTAGATTCTAGCCATTGCCTCTTTTATAAAAACAAAATATGGCACTTGACATAAATGTATTAAGTCTGCTGATGTACTGGATACATGGTTGGTAAAGTTTCCCTGAAATAGTACATTTCATTGAGATCATAAGCCAAAATGCCCTTAAACACCCCGTGTTGCTTAGCACTGTTAACAGTCTGTGGTATTTCAAGCAGTCCAACCTTCCGCCCTAACATTCCTTGTTTCCTCATGGCTTACAGTTTGGGCCCATTCAGCTTGTTTGCTGATAAAAAAAGGAAGGAGGAGTCCTCTTTGACCACCCAAGAAGGCAGTGCTGGAGCCAGAGAGAATCATGGGAGCTGCAAGTAACAAAAGCCATGTGAGGCAGTGATGTAATATGGAGGCGATTTGGACAGGATTGAATGATGAAGCTGGCTGTATCTAAGTCGTCTTTACCGTGCTTAATAGCTGTTAGGTGATAAAGATATTTATCTTTTCCTTCATTTTCAGAGCAAGGCTGTTGAGCTGAGGAAGCAATTTCATTTTAAAATCTTTATTGTAGGAAAGGCTTGCAGATATTTGGAAGAGTGGGAGCGGGAGGAGGATGCTTCCATTTTGTTACCTTCTCCATTAGCCTCCCCTCCTCCAAACCATGGGCCTTTGTGTGACAGAAGAGTAGGGAACTTGTATTTAAGGCATTCCCCTGTGCAGGTTGTTAAGTATGCAACTCAACAACGTGGTAAGTAACAAGTGAATCAGCTTTATTAAGAACGAGAACATCCGAAGATCACACAGGACACAAACAGTGGCGCACAGCTCCTTTTTAAACAGTCCCGGGCTGGTGTAGCCACGCCCTCACACAGTTAAGGTCCAATCACTGTTCAGAGATAACATCCAATTTTTACTGTTCCCTCCAGCCCAGTTCTCTTACAGTTGATTGGTTACAATAAGCTTCAGCCAATGGTATTGTTACAGATCAGAATCCTGGCTGAGGTTTCAAGTTTAACATCAGATTTCAGTGGTGAAGACACAGGTGCTTCAATTTTTAATATCTTGACTTTCGAATGAAAAAACATTAGATTTCAGTGGTGAAGATACAACACAGGTGCTTCAGTTTTTAATATCTTGACTTTCGAATGAAAATAGAAAGCCAAAATGAAACGTGTGTGTGTGATTGGAGAGGCTTCATTTCTTGTGCTATTAATAGGATGGCCAGGTCCCCTTGCTGTGCCGGCGGGGGGGTTTGGGGGGGATTCTGGGACGTCACTGATGCAATGATGTCACCCGGAAGTGATGTCATCATGTTGGTGACATGGCACAGTGACGCTCTGGTTTAAGGGCAAGACTCTATGGTTTTAGGCCAAATTTACCATAGAGTTTTGCCCTCAAACCAGAGCATTGTGTGCAACATCCCTGACATGACATCACTTCTGGGTGACGTCACATTGGGGAAGCCCTGAAAAGCAGGGAACCTCCACTAGGACCTGGGGACTGGCAACCCTAGTTATTAAGCAGAGCTACCTAACAATGTTATAGTGCCAAAATAAAGAATGCTGTTTTGACTGTTCCAATCTTGTTTACTAAATATTTTAACCATTCCCTGTCCCCCCCCTCAGATTCCCGTCTTTACCTCTAACTTATTCATCAAGATCATCTTTCTTTCCCAAAGTATTATTTTCCTGGCTCCCCTACACTCCTGTTTGAAATTACAGAGAAGAGTGAGTTTTCGTGCAGAAATAGAAGCGACATATTTTAGAGTAAGACTATCTGCAATTGGACTGCATCGTCCAATCTTTTTATCAGATGGACAGAGGCATTCCAAGTATGTTCTAACCATCGGGGGGATATTAATTTAAAAACCCCATGTGTAGAAAGAGAACTTGGAAGACAAGCTGAGATCCCCCCCTCCCCCCAAGAACCGTTGTGCAGATGACCAGATTTTATACCACATATGCAAGGTCATAACTATTTTTTGATAATCTGGAATTACTATTATCTCCTGGTTCCTTACTGATTATTATTAATATAATGACTCAGTTCTGTATAACATAACCAACACGCATGCTATTATAGGGTGAAAGTACTGGGTTTTGTAGGTCTACTCAGAAAAGTCCCATGTTATCCAATGAGTCTTACTCCCAGGCAAATGTTCATAGGACTGCAGCTTTTTTATCGGTCATTGCCAACCTCACTAGTATGGCTAATTCCATATTCAACTAAAGACAATTTCTGCAAGGAATATGAATTGCAGTGAAACCAGTTCTATAAAATGTATTGAGCTAGTATTTTGGGGAACCAAAGATGTAATGCCATATACCAGACAGCTCAGCACAGGAATACCATTTGGTTGTTTAGAGCCCCAGGAGGGCACAGCCTGCTGCTTCCTACTTGCAGGCCTTTTTCTGGCTGCTCCAATGTTGTGGAACAGTGTCCCAGAAGAAATTAGAAGATTGATGTATCTCCTGAAGTTCTGGAGGGACTGCAAAACAGAACATTTTAGAAGAGTGCTTTAAGAATGTCCTTGAAGAGCAGTCTCCGTGTGTGTGACAAGTAGGGATACCAGTTCCCAGGTGGGGTTGAGGTTCCCCTGATTTTTTGGGCTCCCTCCAGACGCCGGCCAGTTGGCCGGTGGGGGGAAGCCCCAACCCCAACAGTCGTCTGCAGCCATACTTGAAATGAGCGGGTGCCATGCGTTCATGCCCCATAAGCCGTAAATTTGCGGCGCCCACTCTTTTCAACCATCCCCGATGCAATGACATCACTCTATGTGATGTCATCACCCTGGGGACAGCCCTTCCCCCTCCTGGCGTGCCCCCCCAAACCCCCGCTAGGGAGAAGATTGAACCTGGCAACCCTAGGTAAAGTGCCATCAAGTTGCAGCCAACTTATGGGAGCAGAGTTTTCAAGGCAAGAGAATTTCAGAGATAGTTTGCCATTGCCTGCTTCTGCATAGCGACCCTGGAATTCCTTGGTGGTGTCCCATCCAAATGCTATCTAGGGCTGACCATGCTTCGCTTCCAAGATTTGATGAACTCGAGCTAGTGTGGGCCATTCAAGTCAGGTCAACGGTCTATGTTGGACTCTATTAAGTTTTTGCTGTCAGTTTTACAGTGCAGTCCAAAGCAGAGTTGTACCCTTCATTGATCTCAGTGGACTTCGAAGCATCTAACTCTACTTAGGGTTGCAGTTAATCTTGTTTTTATAATGTCATGTTATATTAGTTTTATTCTTGGTACTTGCCTTTGGTCCCGGATACATGAGAATAAAAGCAGGCCTGCAAAACTTTTAAATAAATAAAAATAAGTAGGGGTACCTATTATTATTATTATTATACATTCAGCTTATACCCCGCTCAAACCCCCCAAGGGGTCTCTGAGCGGCTTACATATTTCATTATTTCTATCTATGGGCACACATATGGTCAGGGGTGGGGGCTGCCTACCGGCACCCAGTGGTGGGATGCACTTGTTCCTTCGGCTCGGCTCGGCTCTGGCTTTGGCTCAGCTTCTCTCGTCTACTTCTTCAAGTGGTCTTCGGAGTCGGCTTTTTCCCGGCGGGCCCATCTGTCGCGCAGATCGCGTCGGCGTGGCTCCGGCTCTGTCCAGTAGGCTCCGCCGCGCCTACACCTCTGCGTCCTCGCGCCTTCTGGCTCCGCCTCCGCCGTCGCCCGGTCCACCGCTGATGTTGCGCCTCCTTGCTGCTTTCACTCGCCACTTCACTCGTTGCCACCATCCCTCGTCGCTCCGCCGCCGCTGCTCGCCGCACCACCGCTGTTAAGTGTTCCCACTGCACCTCACAATGGAGGAGGGTGCCCCCTGCCATCTAAGGCAGGTACCCATTCATCTACTCGCTTGCTGTTATTGCTTTCGAACCGCTGGGTAGGCGGGAGCTGGGACTAGGGCCGGGTGCTCACCCCTGCTGCGGTGGGTCTCGAACAGCCTTACAGGCTGTTCGCTAGATGTTATGGCAGGTGTTTTTACACCCTGCGCCACCACTCCCTATAGAAGTAAGTTATGCCCCAGGAGTTTGGGTTCTTGGAAAATGGCATCCCCCGGCACCACAGTCTGGAGAAGGTCAGGCCCTTTGGCATTTTAAAAACAAAAGAATTCCTGCAGTAAAATGGTTGTGGCATCTCTGGGTTTCTTCCAGGGCTGCCTTATTGTCTGGTTGTGTCCTGTAGACCATAGAAATGTCAGCCTTTTATGATCATACCTCAGACTCAGGTTAGTCTAAACCATCTTTAACACAGGTGTCATTATTAAATCTAGTTAGAACAAGATGGGAGAAATTATTCTCAAGAGCGGGGGTAGGGGGTAGGGGGTCCTTAGTGGGGTGGAAAGTATGCTCTTTTTTAAAGCTTATACACACCTTACTTAGATAAAAGCACTTGTTTTGTAATTAGCTTGGTGCATCTTGTATATCATTTGTCCAAAGGAGCGGATTTTATAACAACCATGCCAAAATAAATTCACTTCACTTATACACAGTGTTTGGCAAGTTTATATCCATTCCCAAAAAGATTTATTGTCATGATCGTAAATGTGCATTTTGTCTAAGTAATTTTATCTTACATTCTAACAGTCGAGTATGGCCTTATCTACGGATATCTAAGCCCATGGATTGGGGCCACACTGACCATAAACAGATAGTTCTGCAAACTTGGGGGATCCCAAGTTCAGGATGAGTTCAGGGTGTTGCCGATGTAGCTGTTTCACCAATATTTTGAATCTTTTGTTAGAAGACTTTCTCAATCCGAAAGAGCCAGGTGGGCAGCCATGTTAGTCTGAAACATTTCAGTGTATCTGAGAAAGTGTGCGCACACATGAATGCTCATATATTGAATAAAACTTTGTTGGTCTCCAAGGTGCCACCGAACTCAAACTTTGTTCATTCTGAAAGGTTAATTTGAGCTGGCCTCCAAGATGAGGAAATGACGTTTGGCTGCTGGTACTTTTCTAGAAAGAGCTGCGGTGGCTCAAGTGGTTAAGACGCTGAACTGCAGGCTGTGGAAGGTCGGTAGTTCAGCAGTTCGAGACCTGAGTGTGCCGCATGACGGAATGAGCTCCCGTTTCTAGTTCCAGCTCCTGCCAACCTAGCAGTTCGAAAGCAAGAAATTGCAAGTAGATAAATAGGTACCACTTCAGTGGGAAGGTAACAGCGTTCTGTGCACCTTGGTGTCTAGTCATGCCGGCCACATGACCACGGAAATGTCTTCGGACAGCCCTGGCTCTTCGGCTTGGAAACGGAGATGAGCACCGCAACCCTAGAGTCGGATTCGACTGGCTTTCAAGCAAGGGAACCTTTACCTTTACTTTTCTAGAGTGCTAATTTTTGTGGTACATTTCTATATTTACAAAATAAAGTACAAAAGTTTGTATTTTATGCATGTGAGTGTGCTTTCTACCTTGACTGAAATACATTGACTGAAATACATTTCCACTTCCCATAAACTGGTGGTTTTAAAAATTTGTGAGAACCAATGCTGATTTTGTCAAGGTTTGCTTACACATGACGTGTAACTTTTTCATAAGGTCCATTTCAAAATCTCTGAGCAAATACGGAACCATCGTAAAAGTGTTAACTATGGAAGCAGCAGCAGCCAGAATATCCTGTCTCTTGCAAAGGACAAAACCCTTTCGGTTGAAGCCAGAACAGGGTGTCTGGAAATTTTCAGGCACAAAAGGATCATAGGCTGATGCTTGTTCTGGTTCATCCTAGCCCTTAGGGCAGAACTTGATGTTTTGGCAGAGATGTGGAGCCAAGAATCTTACCAGCTGCAAAGTGATCTCTGCGCATATGTCTATGCAGACGTGTAACTTGGAGCGGGAAGGAAGTGTTTAACCCAGTTCCCGCTGGTACTTTCCCCAGCAGACTATTGTCCTTAGTTCCTAACCACTTTTCCCCTGGGCTAAAGCATATTTGCCATTTCATGTAGGAAGCAGCTGGGGAAAAAGAGGCACTAGGGGGGAAAACAGCCAGCGTGGGAAGGATTAATCACCCCACCAGTTCAGATTACATTCTCTCAATTTGGATCCAGATTACCACCATCTTCTGATTTGTTTATTAATGGATAGCAACACAGTGCTTGGGGTAAAGCAGTATGTCTGACCTTCTGCCAGCACTCTTGGAGAGGTCAGGTGCTGGTACACTGTGCTTTGATGCCGGAAGAGTCTACGTTAAATGCAGTCTCTTCTTGGTCCACTTCTTGTTTAAAGTTTTCTACTATTGGTCTACATCAAGGGCTGCGGTCACACACACTGAATAATCCACTTCCCATCCACTTTCAGTGCACTTTCCAACTGGATTTTGCCAGTTCACACAGTAAAAACCAGTTGGAAAGTGCATTGAAAGTGGATTATTTAGTGTGTGTGATCGCAGCGAAGATTTGCTGTCTGGCATAGTGTATCACTATCACTGTTATTGAACATGAGAGTGTGCTTCTGTTGGATCCCCAAGCATCGAGAATAAATCCACGTTTTAAAGAAAAGCAAAATTTATTTCAAAGCGTTGAAGACATACTCAAACACGTTCTTTGTTAGAACTGGGGATACACAGTTAGGTCAAGCATAATAAAGGAACTTCAAACAGATACAGATCCAATGAATAGCTTTCCCGCTGGCGGGCTACCAGAGAGATGCAGGGTGGAGAGAAATCCCAGAGCGAAAAGCCCCCCCCCCCGGTCACATACACCCCTCAGCAGAAAGCGATATTTTCTTTCTTTCTTTCTTTCTTTCTTTCTTTCTTTCTTTCTTTCTTTCTTTCTTTCGTTCTTTCTTCCTTCCTTCCTTCCTTCCTTCCTTCCTTCCTTCCTTCCTTCCTTCCTTCCTTCCTTCCATCTATCTATCTATCTCTCACTATCTCTTTCTCTCTCTTTTCCCACATCTCCTCATCCTGTTTGGGTATGCCGAGAGCTCCTTGGGCTGCATAGATCCCAGGGCACCTCAGGAGGACAAACCCCTCATCGGTGGCCAGGACAGGAGGCTTTCTTGCCCTCAGCCCGCCCCTCATCTCTGACCTGATCCAGACTCCCAGGTCTCTCCCTGCCGTGCGACAGGTAGAAATCCACCCAGCGAAAGTTCCCCACTATGCTGAGCTGCGGCAGCGCAGCGAGGCTGGCTGGCTTGGGCTGCTGAACGCCCAGGAACGTCAGAGGGCACAGGACACCTGCCAGGAAAGAAGTGCCCTTTGTGGGAGCAACTCAGCTGGGGGGGGGGGAGAGAAGCAACAGGGAGAGCAAATGATCTCATGTGTAAGAGAGAGGGGAAAACATGATGCAGCTGAGAAAGGAAGTTGGGGCAAAAACGTGGTGTGGAAAAGCCCCTATTACAAGGGTAGTTTTCGGTGTTCTCCATGAATTACTGAAATAGCTGATAGATCCAGAGGGTTGCTGTATTGGTCTGAAGCAGTAGAACAAAGTTTGAATCCAGTGGCACCTTTAAGACCAACAAAGTTTTACTGAAAGTATAAGCTTTCGTGTGCAAGCACACTTCACTGTATCTGAAGAAGTGTGCTTGCACACAAAAGCTTATACCTTGAATAAAACTTTGTTGGTCTTAAAGGTGCCGCTGGACTCAAACTTTGAAATAGTTGAGTGCAGGGCTATTTTTGGGCAGGAACGCACAGGAACGGAGTTCCGGCTGGCTCCTGAGTTGGCCACACCCAGCAGGAACTCATTAGCATAATAGACCACACCCAACAGCAGAAACTCATTAGAATTGGCTTCATTAGGGGTGTGTGGCCTAACATGCAAAGGAGTTCCTGCTACAAAAAAACCCTCTGGGTTTTGACAACAAAGTAAACAGAATAAGAAGCAAAAGGTGGGTGTGGCTGGATGACCACACTTCTGGTAACATGGGGGTGCGGCCTAATATGCTAATGTGCTGTGCTGTCAAGGGCGTGGCCTAATATGCTAATGAGTGTCTGGTGTTGGGTGTGGCCTATTATGCTAATGAGTTCCTGCTGGGCTTTTTCTACAAAAAAAGCCCTGGTTGAGTGAATGACTCTTCCAAAGTCACTGGAGTTTGGCTAAGGTGCAGTTTTGAACCTAGGCTCATTTGATGCTTCTTGTACTTCTTGGGAAACAAAAGAGCAAGAAGCCCTTAATGAATACATGAAGCAGCCTTATACTGTCAGACCACTGATCTGTCAAGGTCAGTATCGTCCACCCTGACCGGCAGTCACTCCCTTGACGTTATGTGGTACGTGATCCAGTATCAGGAACTGAAATTGTGTCCTCCTGCATGCAAAGCAGATGCCCTGACACTAAACCACACTCCCTCCCCTCCAACAGTGTTTATTTTATTTTTGCCTTAGAGCCCAAGGTATTTAGCAACATATCATAAAACATAACCATAGCCAATGAAAACTCATCAGCCCAAACAAACACTTCAGCAACACTGCACCCAGAGCAAATCTTCATAAAAATCAATATCAGTAACCACATTACAAAAAATCCTCATTGAAACACCAGGACTACTGCCTGTTGCAGTCCACAGTGAATGCTAATGTACCAGTCATGCTTGATGGAAATTTGTTATATGGATATAAGGAGATTATATGTAACCAATTTATTTGGGTAATTACACCCCTGTACTTTGTTCTTATATAATTACATGCTTGTTAAAGCCAGATGAAACTGACAGCATCAGAGGTTTTTCCTCTAAAATCCAACTCATCGAAATTCTGACCTTGTTCTAGATGTCAGGTTACTGCTTCGAAATCAAAGATGTTTGGGCAATAAATAATTCATCAGATTTATTAACTGAAGCAGCTACTGATTAAGTCGCGTCCTTCTGCATTAATATAACAGTGTCTGAGGATGTCTGAGACAAAAAACACAGCACAAACTAACCTGGTTGCCTCATTGCCCCCCCCCCCCCCCTTCCCCCTTTCCCCCCCCCCCCCACTATTTAGGAGATGTACATTCATGCATGAGGTTACAATTTAGTATTGGTTTTCACACACTAGATCTTTGGCCAACCTGAATCCAATCACATTGGGGGAGAGGAAAAGAAAGGAGAGGGAAAGTGCTGTGAGAATGGGCTCTCCTTCACATTGTTGCCTTTTCATTTTGGATCACACCGTCTGTCCTTTCAGTAATCAAGTCATTGGCTGCAGTGTAACGCGAGAACAGTGCAAACTGGTTAGCCCTGGGAATGGGTAGAAAGCATTTTACCTGCCTGAGTTTGCCAAGAACTGATAATAAAAAAGGGAACTGATAATGCAGAAGTATTCAGACTGGAAGAAATACACAGGAAGCCTTAATGAGAGGATTTGCAGGATTTATTTTCAGTTGGGTTGTAGCTTGAAATGGAAGGGAATATAAACTGTATGGTGGTAGGGAATCTAGGTAAAGGTAAAGGTTCCCTTGCTTGAAAGCCAGTCGAATCCGACTCTAGGGTTGCGGTGCTCATCTCCGTTTCAAAGCCGAAGAGCCAGCGCTGTCCGAAGACGTTTCCATGGTCATGTGGCCGGCATGACTAAACACCAAGGCGCACGGAACGCTGTTACCTTCCCACTGAAGTGGTACCTATTTATCTACTTGCAATGTCTTGCTTTCGAACTGCTAGGTTGGCAGGAGCTGGAACTTGAGACGGGAGCTCACTCCGTCATGCGGCACCCGGGTCTCGAACTGCTGAATTACTGACCTTCCACAGCCTGCAGTTCAGCGTCTTAACCACTTGAGCCACCGCAGCTCAAAACTCTAAAGCCAGCCCAAATAAAGGTGTTTGTGTGCCCACCTGCTCAGTCCACAGCCACAGTCTGGGTTGGGAAATGCCTGGAGATTTTTTTTTGGGGGGGTGGAGCCTGAGGAAGATGGGATTTGGGGGAAGTGAGGGACTTCAATGGGGTATAATGCCATAGAGTTCACCCTCCAAAGCACCCGTTATCTCTAGGTGCGACCTGGATGTTGGCAAGCCTAGCTATGCCACGTGTTAGCCAACCTGTGAAGACTCATCATAACCTCAGTGCTTGGCTCTGGCAGGCAGTTTTATGATATGGTAATTGGAAATGAAGGATAGTTACCACCAGGGTTGAAACCTACAATGCAGTTAGAGTTGCCAATCTCTAGATGGTGGCTGGAGGTCTCCCGCTATTACAATCGATGTCCAGACCACAGAGGTCAGTTCACCTGGAAACAGTGGCCACTCTGGAAGGTGGACTCTATGGTGTTCTACCCCACTGAAGTCCCTCCTCACCCCAAACCCCGCCCTCCTCAGGCTCCACCCCCAAAATCTCCAGGTATTTCCCAACTTGGACCTGGCAACCCTAATTGCAATCCTAAGTAGAATCACACCCTTCTAAACCCATTTAGGAGGGTGCAGCTCTGCTAATGATTTCATTGTTAAATAAGTGTTTCTGTACCATTGTTGTGACGTGTGCCATAAACAGGTGGAGTGACCTCAGTGCGGCCCCTTTAATGTGCCATGCTTTCTGCTATTGAAAACCAGAGGACCCGGTCACACCGCAGGAAAAGCTGGGGCAGAAGTGCGGCTTCTTAGAGCCACAGCAAAAGAGAAGCGTGGCAGCGGGATCAGACAGATCCCCCAAGCCGCCATGCATATGCTCCCCAGCGTGATCAGATGCCGAGGGGGAAGCCACGGACAGGAGAGCGAGGCGAGTCAGCTGCGCATGTGTGCGCATGCGC
>NW_015174313.1:63185-76771 GCF_001447785.1 Gekko japonicus | reverse complement strand
TTGCCAGATGTTGGCATCTGATCGCATTGGTATAATCCGCCCTCAATCTGTCCGTTCCGCCGGGCAAATCCTCCCATGTGACCGGGTCCAGAGAAACACTGGTCTGAAAGTTTGTTTCTAGGGGATATAATGTGATGGGTTGATAGAGCTTTTAAGGCTGGTGTGTGTGTGTGTGTGTGTGAAGGGACTGCAATATTTAAGCAAAACCTAAGTGAATGGTAGGTGTTAATGCTTTCAAGAAAACTTCTTTGCATTGTTGTATTTGTGCATTTTGTGATATGGTACATGCACTCTGGATCAATCCAGTATTTTACTGAAAATTATAATGTGGAATACTCCTCTTCTGTAGAAGTTTAATGACATAGCTTTCAAAGGATTCAGTGGTGTTAAAAGCTTCCTTAAAAAAAAAAGAAAAAGACATCACTCTCATTAATGCTATCCCACATCTCTGAATGTGTGGCAATATTTTGATGGATCTAGGCTAGGGATGCCAGCCTCCAGGTGAGACCTGAGGACCCCCCAGAATTACAGCTAATCTCCAAACTACCGAGATCAGTTCCCCCGGAGGAAATAGCTCCTTTGAAGGGTCAACTCTGGCCCATTCCGCATGTGTACTTTCCCTTGGATATACAATTGCATTCCAATGTTTCTAATTTTTTGCTCCGCAAGTCATGTTCTCCATGTCGGGTCAATGTCGGAGTTTCGTTGTTTTGGGTTTTTTTTTCCCCCAGAGCACTTATAGGGCGATTTTCGCCCAGGGTGATATGTAATTTTTAGTAGCCAGCAGTGGGGAATCTCCCCCCCCCCACATTGTTTTGCTGTATATATCACTCTTATTTGTGTTTACTGCAGTGGACTTTCATCGATGTGTTACTCAAAATGGCGCAGGATAACACATGATCAGTAGCCATCTTGTATCCGTCTTCTTTAAAAAAACAAGTGACTGTTCTCAATTTAGTGCTAGTGCACAGTATTGCTAGTGTTGACCGTGCCACTTAAAAAAGGGGGAAGGTGATCTGATGGCAGCGATGACAACATCACTGGAATCTGATACTTATTTAAAATGTTTGTGGTGCCGAACGTATTCTGGGGCACTTTTTGTAATCATTTTGATTTGCGTTTTTTGAAATATACAGTGGGGGGGAATATGGGAACACTCCACTGAATTGGTTTTTCTTTTTTGTCCTTTTAAAAACAGTTGAATATGACAAGGACTTCGCACCTTATCAGCGACACCACAAGGAGTTCAAATTTAATTTGTCTCAGATTCCTGAAGGAGAGACAGTCACTGCTGCTGAGTTCCGAATCTATAAAGACTGTGTCTTTGGAGGCTTTAAAAATCAGACTTTTCTGATTACCATCTATCAAGTCTTACAAGAACATCAGAACAGGTATATGCCATTTCTTGATGAAATTGTGACACTGAGCGATGGGGGAGACTGGATGTGTGCATGAGGAGAAAAATGTAAAGTGATCAAGGATATGCTTATATAATTGAGTGTAATTTGGTCTGACTATTTGTTTGTTGCTTATAAATGTTATATGTTTTTAATCACAGTAGCTCAGGGCTGGCCAGTTGAAAATGTAAAGCTCCCCGGCCACCGGTGGGGAGTCGGGGTATGATTGCCAGCTCCAGACTGGGAGCTCCTGCAGATATGGGGGTGGAGCCTGGGGAGGACAGGGACCTCAGTGGGGTGCAATGCCATGGACTCCAACCTCCAAAGCAGCCATTTTCAATAGGAGATCTGATCTCTGTAGTGAGGAGATGAGGTGTAATTCTGGGGGATCCCCAGGTCCCACCTGGAGTCTGGCATCCCTACTAAAGCCTGCCTCATTCTTGACTAAAATCCAGGCCACACCACTTTTTATTTATGTATAAATTGGATGTATAAATTGCTCAGTATCTGAGGCTCTGTGTGATGAACAACGATAATAAAACATATAACCAAACAATACCAATAACTTAAAAGCTGATTAAAATAATTTCATAGTGAACAATATTCAGATGGAGTTAGTATATACAATTTCAACTTGCGTCCCGGTCTCTTAGGAAGATAGGTGGGAGCGGAGGGGGGGAGTAGGAGGAAGCCCATTGCTGTCCTCAACCAAAGGCCCAGTGGAACACCTCTGCCTTGCAGGCCCTGCAGAACTTCATCAGGTCCCCATGGTGCTCCTGTCAGGACTCACGTCGCTGCATTCTGGATCAGCTGGAGCTTCCAGATCAGTCTCAAGGGCAGGCCAGCGTCAAGCAAGTTACTGTAATCCAGTCTGGAGGTGGCCATTGCGTGGACTACTGTGGCTAGATCAGGGCGAGACAGGAAAGGGGCCAGCTGCCGTGCTTGGCACAAAAGGAGAAATGCCAGCTTGGCAATATTAATGGACCATCATAGATAAGGAGGCATTCAGAACCATGCCCAAACTTCTGACAGTCTGTGCTGGTGACAACGGCACGCTGTCAGAGGTGGGAAGTTGGCGCTCCAGCCCCAACACACACACACCCACCAACCACAGAACCTCCATCTTAGTCAGATTCAGCTAACTCTTCTTCAACCATCCCACCACAGCCTTTAGACTTTCGGCCAAATTTTGCGGGGCGGTGTCTGGGTATCCATCCATTAACAGATATAGCTGAGTGCAATTAGCATACCCAAACTTTGTACCGGCTGGGCAAGGGGGTGCATATAGATGCTAAACAACATCGGGGACAGGATAGCCTCTTGAGGAACCCCACATGTTAAGGAGTACCTAGTTGACACCCTCTCCCCTAGCTCTACCCTCTGTCCCCAACCAATGAAAAACCAGGTGAGCCACTTCAAGGCTGCCCCACGGATTCCCATGTCAGCAAGGCAGTGGGTTAGACGCTCATAGTCGACTGTGTCGAACGCTGCTGCGAGGTCAAGTAACAACAGCAGTGCTGACCTGCCTCGATCCAGCTGTCTGCGGAGATGGTTTGCAAGGGTGACCAGCACCGTCTCTGTTCCATGGCTGGGGCCAAAACCGCACCGGATTGGGTCCAGTGCCAATGTGTCATCCAGGAAACTCTGGAGCTGCTCGGCTACCACTCTCTCAATCACCTTTCCCAGAAACTACGAGTTTGAAACTGGGTGGTGATTGGAAGGATCCTTCACTGTGGTGAGGTTGTAACTCTCGTTCCACCTCTTCTCATATTGTGATTCTGATTCATCATCTAACAGATTGTTTTCAGAGTTTCCAGAACTGGGACCCACCTTTCACTGGCCTTGGGCATCTATGTATTTGTGGCACCCCTGTACTCGAGGACCTACCTCACTATATCCTCTTTTGCCCACTGTGTGACAAGAGTGTTGGACTAGATGGGCCATTGGCCTGATCCAGCATTGGCTTCTCTTATGTTCTTACTCCAGTCCAAGGGCTAAATTTTTAGCTGGTATTTTATCTGGTCTTAGTATAAACCCAGTTGAGGATCAAATCTCATTTTTGTTATCTGACACTGATGCATATCTTTCTTACAAAGTTTCATTACTGCTGCAAAGAAATGGGAAGGGGCATTATCTAGGTTATTGTATTAAATTAGTCATATTTTGCTACTGACTGTCGGTACTTCTGTATATTCTGATATTAGCCTACAGCTTGTTCATAATCTGTATTTTTCTTGCTGAGAGTTTTGTGACCTTGTAACGGCCAATGGCTAATTACAATAAACTGAACTGAACTGAACACTGGCCTTGGGGAGCCCACTAAGCGACAAGCATGTGACAGGAAGCATTTCCAGGACTGGCTGGGTCCCAGTTCTGGAAATGCTGAAGACAATCTTATTAGGTGAAGAATACAGTAGGAAAGTGCACATGAGGACTGGATAAAGTGAATGAATTCTGTGCGGTGGAGTGAATGAATATGGAGACGGGAAGCTGAAGCTGAGGGTGATGCAGTTTTGCAGGAGAGTGTGGGGATTTGTGAGACACCAAGAGCTTGTTGAAGAGATTAGTGGAGTGAGTTTGCTTGTTATGTGGGCGGAGGCGTCCAGAGTTTGTGCATGTGTGATGTATATTTTCCCAATCATATTCCATATGTGGAGTACATTTTAACGGGTGTCCTTTATGTGTTCAGCTGCTCTAGTGGATAACTTGGCTCCTCCTTTTGCAAACCCGTCTTCTTTGGCTGCCTGAGAAGACATAAAAAGCCCAGACCCTGTCATCTGATACTTGCACAAGATGTATCGGATTAAGCCCCTTTCTGTGTGGATGTTCCAAGCATCATTAAAACACTGTGTTGTTGGGTTTTTTTTTTTTAAAAAAAAATATTGTCTGGGATTAAACAGCTGTTGGCATTTTTAAGAAATGAGATTATTTGATTTAAAAATCCACAGAATGCAAGATATGTGTCAACAGCCGGGTTTTAAAAAATGTTTTGATCAGAGTAAATAACTCTGGTTGTGAAATTTCAGACGTGTGCTCCATTTTGGTCACATCACGGGTGCATTTTGTCCACCCTATATGTACTTCAGAGGGCACTAGGGTGGTGGAAAGTGACATTGAGTCACAGCTGATTTATGGCACCCCTGTAGGGTTTTCAAGGCAAGAGACGTTCAGAGAGTGTCTCTGTGTCGCGACTCTGGTATTCTTTGGAGGTCTCCCATCCAACTTCTAGCCGGGGCCATCCTTACTTAGCTTCCGAGACTGGGCTAGCCTGGGGGGGGGGGAATCTTGGGCCTGTGGAAACCCGTTGCCAGTCACTTTAATGGTGCCAGTATCTTTAGGTTCTTATTTCGGGGCCATGTGCTAGCAACTGTATCCAGGGAACTCATAAGATAAACACCTCCCCACATGTATAATGCTTCTTTCTACCTTGACTTCTCAGTGGATGCTTTGAGTAATTCATAGACAAATTTATTTAAACTAATTTTATCCTCGGATTATTGGTGTACTAGAAATAAGGCCCGTTGTGGAAATAAATACAACGGGAGCTAGAAAGAGGCTCTGGGAGAGTGCTCTGGCTTTGGGCAAACAGTGTCAGTCTGCTTTTAAAACATGAACCTGGGACCTGCACACCACCAGAATACAGCAGGTTCCATATGCAACTGACATTCCAACTGCCTTGCCGGGGGGGGGGAGTTTGAGGTGTGGAATGGAGTGAAGTCCAATCAGCTTCCATATGCAAAAGACCAGGTTGTCGCAGCAGTTGTGGTGTGGGCGGGACCCGGGCTTTGCCTTCTGATTGGTGGTGATATATGCTGAGGAGCAGTGCCATCAGCCATACACTAAGGGAGTGCATTTTAGAATTAGAACTTTGGCACCCACTATTCAATTTTATATAAGGAGAGATGATCCCCCCCCCCTTTTCTTTAATTTAAGATTAAAAACCTCTGCACAAGTGGCTGACATATTATTCCCCATTCTTGCTTATTTTGTGTTGATGATTCATTTGGAATATATTGTTTTCTTTTCCTATTGGGAACAGACTTTGAAAACCCAAGAGGAGAGAAGCACAGGTTTTTTTAAAAAAAATACAAGCCAGCAAAACTTTGTCAGGCACTGAGTTCCAGCAACTGCTTCATAGAAGCCAAAAGCGAACAGCTGCTTTTTACTTAAAAGGCGGTCTTGTCAGGCTTTTCTTTCAGATTAAAGATCTGGATAAAGATGTCAGGTCTCTTGACATTAGATGACATGGTTTGAAGTGATGATGACCCTATGGAGAACCTGCATTGTAGCCAAAGAAAGATTTGTTTTTTTTAATTTGGGGGTGGGATGCACATTTTTGTTTTCTTTTGTTTCCGGGTTAGGTTTTATGGAAGCTGACCTGGAGAAACCCAGCCTGTATTGTGTATAGTAGGGCTCTCAAAACTTCTTAGGCAAATGCCAGGAAATTTGGTGGGCGGTTCTGGGAGAAGGCGTAGTTTACGGAGCATGTGATGTAACTCCCAGGTGAATCCTAGGAATTTCCTCCAATCTCTTACAGCATGGTAAAGATCACTTACAGCACGGGCACAACTGTGGTTGGAACAGCTGCTATATCAAGTTCATGTGGGTAGATCTGCATGAAGGGTGTTGAATTATGGTCGTTTTGGGGATCCAGAAGAGAACTATCTGTGCCAGTAGTGTTTGACAAATGTTGCATAATTTGGAAATGGCCTTAGTTGGACTTCTAGTCAACTTTATTTAACCAGCTCATTCTTGTCTTATCTGCCTTTTGGGTGTTTTACTTTATTTTATTGTGCTGTGTTTTGCTAAATTTCCTATATTGGAAGTCTGGCAGACCCAGGGAGGTAGAGTGTAGATTCCATGGTTTGAATCTCACCTGAACTTCTCAACATCTCCCTGCCTGCTTCTTTAATCTTCTGGATAAATATGAGGAAAATTATTTTCTTTCTTTCCATTACATCTGAAGAAGAGAGCTCTGATTCTCAAAATATCATGGAGGAATTAATGTTGTTAGTGTTTAAGGTGGAATGGTGGAACTAATGTTGTTAGTCTTTAAGGAGCCTTTGGACTTTTGGGTTTTTTTTAATCCCACCTTAGATATCTGCCTAGGGTTGCCATCTCCTCGATGGGGGTGGGGTTTCCCGCACTTTTTGGGCCCCAATCCACTGCCGGCCAGCTGGCCATTGGGGGGAGCCCCACCCCTGAAGAGCCCCATTATGCCCAAAGTGCCTGGGGCAATGACGTCACCTGGAGTGCACGGGATTCGGCCCAAACACAGACCCCATGGCAACAAATGCGGAAACGATGCTTTGCCACGATTATTACTGTGGGGTGAAACCGGGGCAACTATTTGTGCAGGCTGTGGAAGGTCAGTAGTTCAGCAGTTCAAGACCCGGGTGCCGCAAGATGGAGTGAGTTCCTGTCTCTGGTCCCAGCTCCTGCCAACCTAGCAGTTCGAAAGCAAGAAATTGCAAGTAGATAAATAGGTACCACTTCGGTGGGAAGGGAACAGCGTTCCGTGCGCCTTGGTGTTTAGTCATGCCGGCCACATGACCATGGAAACGTCTTCGGACAGCGCTGGCTCTTCGGCTTTGAAACGGAGATGAGCACCGCAACCCTAGAGTCGGATTCGACTGGCTTTCGAGCAAGGGAAACCTTTACCTTTACCTTTAGAGAAGGCAAGTGCCAAGTCCTAAGTATTAGCAGGAGTGCCGCTAGCGCCACGGGAAGCCTGGCCAGAGGCCTATATAACTCCCACTCAGCATTGGGCTCTCATGGAAGCAACGAGTCATCTCCGTGCATGCCTCACATCCACTTTTGTCTGCTGTCCTTGGACCCACACTCTGGCTCGAATTCCTGGATTCCTAGGGTTGCCAAATGGGGCTGGGGGGCGGGGAATCCCCCGCTTTGACGGCCTGATTTTTGACGCGACAAAAATTGGGCCCGGGGGAAACCCCACCTCCGTGTGCGCGTCACTCGGATGTGACGTCGCACGCTGGGGGCGGGCCACAGCCATTTGAGGGGAAAACATCCGGGTGACGCACACGCAGTGCGTGTGCACGCTTTGCGCGCGCGCGCACCCCGGACGCCAGCCGGGAACCCCCCGCTCCTGGCCGAAAACAATTTGGCAACCCTATAGATTCATGACCCCTGCTTTGCATAACACCTCTTTCGGACTCACGATTTGGCTCCCGCTCTGACTCTCCTGGCAACGACCTCGGACTGGACTTGACTTTTGCCTCTCATCCCAAGCCCAGCCTGTGACAAGTTCCAAGCACAATGAAGTGGCTCATAAGGCAGATTAGGCCCAGAAAGAATGACTGGCCAAAAGATTACCCAAGGAACTTCATGGCAGAGGGGGGATTTGAACCTGGGTTCCACCAGTCTTAGTGTAATGCTCCAACTAGGGTTGCCAAGTCCCATCTTCACCCCCAGCGGGGGACTTTGGGGGGCGTTCCTGGAGGGGGCGGGGCATCCTGGCGTGATGACGTCACTTTCGGGATGTCCCCCGCCCACCCGATCTTCCAGCGGCGCCGGCTCCCTGCACTTAAAGGAGCCCCTTTAAGTGCACGGGGCCGGCGTTTCCCGCACGAGATCTCTGTGGAGATCGGGTGCGCGGGAAACGCCGGCTCCCTGCACTTAAAGGGGCCCCTTTAAGTGCACGGAGCCGGCATTTCCCCCCTGTGCCCCCAATCTCCACGGAGATCAGGTGCGTGGCCTGCAGCCACCCTTCTCCCTCCTCTCTCTCAAGAGAGAAGGGAGAGGGGTGGCTGCGGGTGTTGGGGCTTGGGGGCGGGGCTTCCCCCGGTGGCCAGCTGGCCGGTGGTGGGTATAAGCCCCCCAAAAGCGGGGGACCCCTGCCAAGCTGGGGGGGTTGGCAACCCTAGCTCCAACCACTACACCACACTGTATATTTTTAGCCTAATTTACTGCTCCGTATTGTGTTTCACTGCTTTTAGCTTTGGCAGTATTAACTTTTTTAGTAGAAATTGCATTCTATTGATAATATTGCAGACTGTTCCGAGCAGAGGGGTAGGACAGAAATCAGCTAAGTAATTCAAACAAGGAAATTGGGTGGATTAGAGGTCACTTGGTCTGTTGGGTATATTGAAGTGGGCTAATTGAATAGCTCTATGGAAGAATGAGAGCATGTGTACTAGCTATTGAGTTATTCTTGAGACAGGCTTCTACTTTTGTACGTGAAAGGCCCTTTTACCCAAGTGTGGTTGAATGGAACAAGAGAAAGACTGAATATATTTGAAGAACAAGATGCAGCATCGTTCAAAATGCAAATCAGATGGAAATATCAGAGGCACTTCTTCATTTAGACAAGATCTTGAAGGATATTTTGTAGTGCTACTATGTAAGGCAGTGCAAAACAGTCCTTGTGGAATTAAAACATTTTATGCTTACCGCAATTGATGTACACTTTACATGTTTTCAAGATTTAAACAGAATCTGATGGATAGCATGAATGGGGCTTTCCTCTCTGTTTTAAAAAAATCTTTTGGGGAAAGTGGTGGTAGTGGTTTTAAATCACATAACCATCGCAAGCCACATTTTATCATTACAAAAACCACTGGAGTTGTTAGCAAAACATAATTAAAAGATTAATGAAATTCTTAGAAGGTAGCTTAGGTTTCTGGCCAACTTAATATCCCTTTGAGGAAATTATACAGCTTTTCCCCAATTGTTTGCGGGAGATACAGCCTAGTAAAAGAAAATGATGGTAACATCTGACCTTTATTTCAAGTGGAACCATCTAATGCTGAAAACCACAACATTCTTCAGTCTCTTTCTTTGTGTGTTATTTATTCTCTGATTTAATAGTATTCCTTAAACCAGGGTGCAGGAATTTTTTTTTTTTTATAAAGGAAGTTTCACATGATTATATCACTTTTTGTCTTGGCAGCTGTTCTTGTGAATGGGTCCAAATAATGGCTTAGTTAACACTTGCCGGCTCCACCAATGTATTGAAGATGTTTCTGTGTCACAGTGGACTGTAAACTGAGACATGTATGGACTAAGGTTGTCAACTCAGACTTGGGAAATTCCTGGAGATTTGGGGCAGTGCCCAGGAATGGTGGAGTTTGGGAAGGAAGCTCCACTGGGATGTGATGCCATGAAGCCTGTGTTCCAAAGCTGCCATTTCCTCCAGAGGAACTAGATAAAACCAAATATACTATTAATAGTCCTACTGATAAAATACAGCGTGTCCCTTATCCAAAGACAGTTAATGCGTTCAAACGGAAAGTTCAATAGTTTGAAATCTGCTACGCTAATCAGGAGATGGGTATACAGCTTAAAATTAATACTTTGGTTTGTTTTGGGCTCTTTTTGTAGCAGGAACTCCTTTGCAGATTAGGCGACACACCCCTAATGTAGCCAATCGCCCAAGAGCTTACAGTAGCCCCTGTAAGAAGAGCTCTGTAAACTCTTGGAGGATAGGCTACATTAGGGGTGTGTCGCCTAATATGCAAAGGAGTTCCTGCTACAAAAAGTGCCCTGGCTAACAAAATGAATAGTATATTCTTCTTTTTAATCAACCTTGAAAACATACAGTTTGACACCAATATGAGCATTCTACAAGAATGTGAAAAAAGATCTGCTGTTTTGCTAGGGTTGCCATCCCCCCAATGGGGGTGGCCTCTGTCCCTTGATTTTGGGGGCCTCAATCCCCCACCAGCCAGCCCTGTCCCGCCCAACTTGTCCGGCATGGTGATATCACTCAGAGGTGATGTCATCGCATCGGGTACATCATGTGGGGGATGCTCTAGCATTTGGTCACCATAGAGTTTCCCCCCCAAATGCTACAGCGTCCCACCCGACATGCCCGGTGTGGTGATGTCACCTCCCGGAGCAAGACTGGATCGCCCCCCCTGCCAGCAGCCAGATAAGTCCCGGCAACCCTGTGTCTTGCAGAATGGTGGCTACAGGATCAATCACTGTCTCTACAACTAATAGTGTATTTGGCTTTACTGACCTAAAAGCATATATTTTTGACACCAAGATGAGCATCCTCTGTGAATTTTAAATATAGAAATAACCAAATCTGCCATCTTGGAAAATGGCTACTGCAAAAACCGTGTTTCCCCGAAAATAAGACACGGTCTTATATTTATTTTTGCTCAAGAAGACACACTAGGGCTTATACCACAAATGCATAGAAATCCTGCTAGGGCTTATTTTTGGGGTAGGTCTTATTTTCGGGGAAACAGGGAACATCCGATAATTGGAATCTCTAACCAAGAAAATTTTAAAGCAATAGTGTCCTGAAACACACACACGATAAATTCCTCTGTATATTTTTTTTGTGTGGGGGTCTGTGGTGGATCCAGGATGGTAACATTCTGGAAATGAAAGCACACTCAACCACATCTTCAGATCATTCGCTATAGCAGCCATAGGCAACTGCCCCGCCCTGCCTGGCACACCACTCTGTTTTACTTGGCACTCAGAGTCAGATCTCTGGCCAAGCAATCGAGGCACTGGCTGCAGTGCTGAGGCTCACAGTGCAAGAGAAGGCAGCAGGCATAGCTTATACCCATCATGGCCTCCCAGACCTGTACAGCCAGCAGATGAATCCAAGGCAAATCCCTAAGATGCTGGTAATGCCACTGGGGCTTGGCTTGCCCTAAATGTAGTCCTCCCTTCCCCCTCCCGCATTTTGTTTGCTGGCAGACCAACATCTTTTTTTTTAAAAGTACCCGAGGGTACACTTTTATTGTATTTTTTTCATTATATACTACAAACACACATACAAACAACACCCAACTACCCCCAATAACATATAACAAGAGACTTTTATCACTTCTTCTGCTTATTAAATCTCTAAATTCATTATCTATTTTACTAAGCTTATCTTTTTTTGTGTGTTCTCAAATTACTACATTTATCTATCAGTTGCGTTTACATTATACCAATCATAGAATCTCTTCCAAGTTTTTTGAAAAGTTCATTCTGTGCCGGCTCTCATCTCAGCAGCATCCAGTTTGTGGACTGGTGCCCCACTGGTTTCAAGGTTGGTATCAACTACCAGCCCCCCACAGTGGTCCCTGGGGGCGACCTGGCCAAAGTTCACCATGCCGTCTGCATGCTGAGCAACACCACAGCCATTGCTGAGGCCTGGGCTCGCCTGGACCACAAGTTTGACCTGATGTATGCCAAGCTTGCCTTTGTCCACTGGTACGTAGGGGAGGGGATGGAGGAAGGGGAGTTCTCAGAAGCTCGGGAGGACATGGCTGCCCTAGAGAAGGATTATGAAAAGGTTGGGGCAGACAGTGCTGATGGGAAGATGAGGGAGAAGAATAATACGTTTTCTGCCTTTTGTTTCTGCCTCTCTCAACTACTTGTTATTGTCAATTGTGTCAATGCTCATTAAAAGCTGTAAAAATGTGACCTTGGGTCAGTCACAAGCTCTGGCACAGCTGTCCTTGAAAAAGAGCAGTTTGTGTCAGAGTTCTCTCAGCCCCACCCACCTCACAGGGTGTCTGTTGTGGGGAGGGGAAGGGAAAGGAGTTTGTAAGCCGCTCTGAGACTCCAAGTGAAGGGCAGGGTATAAATCCAATCTCTTCTTCTTCTCCTTCTCCTTCTTCTTCTTCTTCTTCAAGTGTCAGTTTGTCATTTTCCGCCGTTTTGAATAGTTTGTTCACATACTCTTGTTTAGTTGGTATTTCCATTATTTTCCAATATTTGGCATGTACTATCCTCGCATCTGTCGACATATGAATTATCAAATACCTATCTGCTTTATCAAAGTCTTTTGGAAATATATTCAATAACAGTATCTCTGGATGCCAACATACCAGTATCTCTGCATACCAACATCTTCACTGATAAATGTAGCTTTTAGGGGGGGGGGCATTTGCCTACAGTGCATCTCTTACTGAAATATGGCAAATACTGGGTGTGATACGCTTTCCCCCATCTCTTGAGGTTTAAATAGAAATGAGATCTTTATGTCCCCGCTTGAAAGATAATGTTGAATTCATGGTATATTGGGACACGGCAGCTAAATGTTAGATCTCTTTGAAAACAAGTCCCTTCATTTAGAAGGAGCCCTTGAAAAACAGTGGAAAAAAATAGATGGATTTTTATTTTGAAAACTGGTTGTTATACATATGCACACTGCCTGGAAACTTTCTCTCTTTAACCCAGATAGGTGTCAGGTCAGGAGTGCAGGGATGAAGTTTTGTGGCTGATCAAAGATATCAGCCCTTTGCCCAAGGGTGGGTGATTATTTTGCAGATGTAAATATTCTGTTAACTCAGACCTCAGAAAGCTCCTACGCTGTCCAAACAACTCATCTATTAAAAACCACGAGTCCGGGACATGAGAAGGCCATCAAAGGGAGATGCAGTATGGTAATGTTGAATGTTTATTTTGCTTGCTGCACACTGGAACTGTTTGGTAAAGGTGGCCTACTGCTTGTGCGTGCCTACCTTTGGAATGACAATATGAGAAAATAAGTGGGGACCCACAAAGGCTTGCGGGGGTAACTCTTTGCCCACCCCCCCGCTGTTTCCTGTTTCCATTCTCTGGCAGCCCCCACAGCCTCTCCCCTTTTAATGCTTCCCTCTCCCCGTGCCTCCCAACAGCCAACCTACCTTTATTTGCCTCCCCCACCCCCACCTCCCTTCAGCTCTGCACTGCAGCCTGTGCCTAGGAAAACTATGCCCCAGATTTGTGCTGCTGGCTCCTGAGGCAGGTCCACTTATATGGTAGCAGGGCTATTTTGGGGCAGGAACACACAGGAACGGAGTTCCGGCTGGCTCCCACGTTGGCCACACCCAGCAGGAACTCATTAGCATAAAAGGCCACACCCAACGGCAGAAACTCATTAGGATTGGCTACATTAGGGGTGTGTGTCCTAACATGCAAAGGAGTTCCTGCTACAAAAAAAAGCCCTGGGTTTTGACAATAAACAAAGTAAATAGAATAAGAAGCAAAAGGTGGGTGTGGCTGGATGACCACGCTTCTGGTAACATGGGGTGTGGCCTAATATGCTAGTGTGATGTGCTATCAGGGTGTGGCCCAATATACTAATGAGTTTCTGCTGTTGGGTGTGGCCTATTATGCTAATGAGTTTCTGCTGGGCTTTTTCTACAAAAAAAGCCCTGTATGGTAGTGAACCCTCAAAGGCCTGTAGGGGAGCACATCACTTTCTCCTGTATCCCCCTCCCGGCACTC
>NW_015174313.1:43058-63169 GCF_001447785.1 Gekko japonicus | reverse complement strand
TTCCCTCACCTGTATTTGTTATTTATTTACTTCATTTATACCCCACTTTTCTCCACAATGGGGAACAAAGCAGCTTACGTTATTCTCATCTCCACCTTTTTATCCTCCCAACCAGGGGTCATTTCGTAGAAAAAGAGAGGTGCAGAAGCTCATTAGCATAACTCATTAGCATAACTTATTTGCATATGCCACACCCCCTGACATCACCGGAAGTGTGTCAGAAGGCAACACCCACTGCAACTTACCCGGCTGCTTCTTGCTCCTCGTGGCCCGGGGCTGCTGGGAGCAGGGGGTGGGGCTTGTTGCATGTGCCCGCCCCCTGGACTCTTTACTGTCGGAGCTTCACTTCTATGCGCTCCTGCAGGAAATGACTCCTGCTCCCAACAAACTTGTGAGGTAGGTTAGGCTGAACGTATGTGACTGGCCCAGTGTTACCTAATGAGCTTTCATGGCAGACTGGTGATTTGGACCTGGGTGCGAAGTTGTAACTGCTATGCCACATTGCTATGCCACTGCTGAACAGTGGCAAGCAGCCACGCCTAGGTAACTGATGCAAGTCAGGTAGTAGCAGGTATTCTGGTGGTTGCTGCCAGGCTTGGCCCAGTGAGTCCTCCCTCAGAGGCCAAAACAGTCCTGGAAAGGGCCCTGCCCTCCCCCTGCCTTTTACTGGCAGAAACCAAGCATAGAATGCTCTCGTTGCCTAGCTATTGCCACTAAAGCCTTCCCTTTCTTAAAGCTACAGGCATCCCTTTAATTAGTTGCTGTAGATTTTCCGGGTTGTGTGGCCATGGTCTTGGCATTGTAGAACCTGATGTTTCGCCAGTAGCTGTGACTGGCATTCTCAGAGATATAACACAGAAAGATGGAGTACTCTCTGTGTCAAGGTGAGAAGAAAAATGGTAGGCAGGTAATTTATATCTACTCCAGAAGGTGGGGTAGGGCTGAGTCATTATCTTGTAGGAGTTCCCCAGGCTATGAGCATGCTAATGGAGGAGCTTTCCTGAGTAGGTTCTTTTGTATATGGATTGTTTCCTGTTTCCTGAGGAGGTTCTTTTGTATGTTTTTTCTTCTAACATTGACACAGAGAGTACTCCATCGTTCTGTGTTATACCTCTGAGGATGACAGTCACAGCTACTGGCGAAACATCAGGTTCTACAATGCCAAGACCACGGCCACACAACCTGGAAAATCTACAACAGCTAATGAACTCCGGCCGTGAAAGCCTTGAAGTCCTTGAACAGAACAGCGCCAATGGTCAGCACTATGCAGTATGGGAAGGCCTCATAGAAAGAAAGGAGAGAGAGGGGGGGGGAAACAGATATAGACCTTGGAAAACAATGCTGACCAATAGGAGGTCTTGAGGGGCTAGTCTCAGGTGAAGACAAAAGATTACCTGGGCCAATCATGGGTCCCAGGGGGTGCGGGATCAGGAGGAGCCCAGGAGCTAGGTGTGACCAATGAGTCTGGATTCACAATAGCTATGATGAGATTACTGGAGATGGCTGAATGAGTTTGATGATCACTAATGGTTCTGCCAAGGCAGACTGAATAGGTTCCCAAGTATAGACAAAAGTTGGAGATGAGTCCCTGATTAATGTCAGGAAGGATCGCTAAACATTTAAATGTATGATTGGTTTATCTCGGTATCCTGACAGAAGGAGCAGGAAAGACAGTTGTGAGGATGAAGGATTTTTACACAGACATTGGTGCACACAAAAGGACTGGGTGAAGTTCTGGAGACAGAAGGGCTGTTCGCCAGGTGGCTACTGAATAGCTTAATGGAAATGCAGATACTTTACCTGGTGGAACTGCCATTTTTCATAGGCATACCTTTCTGGGTGGTGGTGGGGGAGAAGACTGGAGGTTTGCTCTGAGGGCTGCCTTTATGCCACCTGAAAATGGAGAGCCTTTTCCAGAGCTATGGCTTGCTCTGTGTTTCAGAACCAGGAGTGCCTTCCTTGGCCTGAGTTTATGGGTCTCTGGTTCAGGTTAGAAAGGGGGGTGCCCCTGCTGTTGGGGTTACCCTAGAGTAAGGCAGAGTCTCT
Organism: Gekko japonicus; assembly: GCF_001447785.1. Taxonomy (NCBI): domain Eukaryota; kingdom Metazoa; phylum Chordata; class Lepidosauria; order Squamata; family Gekkonidae; genus Gekko; species Gekko japonicus. The sequence continues at coordinate 61,123 of NW_015174313.1, read as the reverse complement.
GGGCTACACACTGGCCTGGCAGGAGCCATGCAGCCCGACTCCTAGGTTGCGCAGCTGCTGCCAGCAAGCCCTGTGTGGTTTCCGAGCTGTGCCCACTGCCAAACCCAGCAAGGCTCCCGGGCTCCTTAAACTGCTGAAGGTATTGTTTGTTTGTTTGTTTATTATTTATTTATTTTGGGTGGAATTTAACCTCCCCGTGTATTTTTTAAAACATTTCAGATTTTTGTGCACACCTGGGGAGTCCCTCAAGTGTGCAGAAAGATCTGTTTAGCTTCCGTGTGGCCCCAATCCGTGGATTTAGCTATCTGCAGATCGTGGCCATGGGTGGCTAATAGTATATAGATGATGATGGCTATTAGAATACATGATAAGATGGGTAGAAGTTTGCGACATCCACCACTGGATAGTATTGTGCCACTGTACCACAATGTAGTTTTATCAAGACATAAAACCTGTCAGTATTTTTTTAGCTTTAAGAGAACTTAGTCCTTCCTTCAACCAAAATCCGAGATGTTTATGGCCCTTTTTCTCAAAGAAAGAATGTTTTCTCTGAGATCAGGGCCTCCCCGAGTGTTAATCAAGGTATCCTGCATCCCTTTATCACAACAGTTGCATCATTAGATTTTGCAGGAAATCTGGTTGTTTTGGTACCACAATGAGTGTTGATATGTTATGGATCTTACTGTTTGCAGAGATCTCAGGAATGGATCCCCTGCAAATGGTGAGGATCTACTGTTCACCCATTTTTCATAATTAAGCCCATATTATCCTTTTTTTTCAATTTGCAAGTATCGTTTATCAATTAGTCAATATACAACATCCCTCAGCACAGTTGAATGGGAGGGGATAGGGTTGCCAGCCTCCTGGTGGTGGCTGGAGATCTCCTGGGATGACAACTGACCTCCAGGCAACAGAAATCAGTTCGCCTGGAGAAAATGGTCTCTATGGCATTATGCCCCGTTGAAGTCCCTCCCCTCCCCAAACCCCGCCCTCTTCAGGCTCCACCTCCAAAAATCCAGGTATTTCCCATCCCTGGGGGAGGATGTGCAAAGCATGCCTAGTTTGGTGGTGTAAACACATATTTTTTATGCTTTATAGAATGTGCTTCACTTTGCCCTGTGTTAATAAGCCCAGTGATATAATTAGAGATGTGAAGGCCCGGAAAAAAACCGGAAAAATTCGGGGAAAAAACGGGTTTTTTCTGTTTTTCCCTGAAGCCTTTTTGTTTTTTTCTGAAAAATTGGAAACATTGAAAAAAGAAAAAAAATTGATTATGGAACATTTTATTTTAACATGATGAATAAAATATTTTAAGACAAGGTGTTCAAATATTTTTCAAATCATTTCTAAAATATATATATATGGTATCAGATTGATCTAATTTCTGTGCACTGAGGACAAGCAAGTCCTAGGTTACAAACTGAACCCTCCAGTGCAAGAACAAGATGCATTTCTTCCTTTAGGAGGTGCGATTGTCAGAAGAAAATAAAAAAGTTTCAGTTTTGGTTTTGCATGTGGGTGGGTATTCTGTTTGAAATAATTGTTTGGATACACTATATTTTTAATATGCTAGTTGTGATAATTTCATGCCAAGTAAAAATGTCCATAGTCATATTTTATGTTCCTAAAGTAACAGAATGATTTTCAATCTAGAAAAGACAAAAGAAATGCTAATGTCGCATTTTTTCAATTTTTCCGAAAATTTCCGTTTCCCCCCGAAAAAAATTGGAAAAAAACCGGGTTTTTTCCAAGCTTCAAAATCTCCGGAAATTTTACATCTCTAGATATAATTCAAGCCCAGTGACACAACTACAAATGACATGGCATTGTGGGTCACTCGTTACTTTTCTAGCCAAATACGTAGCAGCAGGGGCTCTTGTTTGTGTCCTTTCCCCTCTTCCTTCCTGGCTCACTACCAGGATGTAATTTCAGACATTTTGCCAACACTCTGTAGTCTTAACTACTGTTCCAACCTGGCTTTGATGGTGAAGGTAAAGGTTTAACATCTTGTGTAAAGATGTAGAAGCAGTTCTTGGGAGAAGGCTTGAAGTCAGTGGCAAGAATAGCTACAAAATCCAGCAGATTTTACCCACAGACAAATTTAAGTAAGGATACAAATATATATATGTCTTGCAATTATAGCAGGTGTCCATAAATACTCTGGCATCTTCTGTTAAAAATCATATCCTTCCTGAGGTTACCACTATGCAGAGTCTAGACTGTTATGTCAATGTGTCACTGAAGAATGGTAAACAAAATAAGTTCAGTATGAGGAAAGTTTTCATGAGTGAGGGTAAGGGATGGCTCAGTAAATGGGTGTTGGTGCAGAATCGTCTGGTTAAGCACCTTAGTGTTGTTTGAAGACAGGCCAGATAAGGGGCCCTTAGAACCATAATTAAAAACAGAGGACCCCCGCCTGAAAATTACTAGCTAGAAGGAAAATGTTCCGTTTGTGCTTTCTGCATTTTTAGGAATACTTCTGCCGTGTGTGTGTGTGTGTGTGTGTGTGTGTGTGTATAAACTGAAGGGTTGGGTAAAGAAAGGTATAGGAAACTAGACAACTCTTAAAAATGTATATTTAAAATATTACTTTTTATAGCTGTGATGTTTTGCTGTGGCAGTGCTCCATGGTATGATGTGCACTCAGGAAAGTGAGGGAAAATTATTTTAATTTGGCAGTTCCACTAACTATAAGTAGCAAAAACATCAGCCAGTTTATTAATTACATAAACCTCTATAAGCTAGTCAGAGCTGAGATAATTTAAAAATTTGACAGTGGTTTTTAGTTAAAGAAATGTTTAGATTACATAGGAAATGTTGTAATCACTTGCAAAATATTCATCCTGTGAAAGCTCTGAATATGTGGTCAAGATGCGTTGGTTAAGAATAGTAGCTAGATATTTATAATGTGGCAGATGAACACTCCTCTTTGAAAAACTGGAGCCAGTTTCTTTTTTCTTGACAGCCCATCCTGTGGGCTAGGAATGTGACGTAGACATTCCATAAATAAATAAATAAATAAATAAATAGCTACAGTGCAAGCAGTTAAGGCATATTTGCTTAGGTTAGAGTGGTCCCACTTTCTTCGTTCTGGATCCTCTGTTTGCCTCCTGTGCTTCCCCTTACAGAGGCTCACTGAAGAGTAAAAATAGTGTTTATGTCTATATGGATGCCGGGTCAGACCATTGGTCCATTTTCCCTGCGTTTTCTGTTCTGGATGGGAGCTGCTGTCTGAGGTCTTTAGGAAGGGGGAGGTGGGCGCTCCTCTAGCCTGAAATCTCTTTGAGAATTCAGACATTTGCAGTGCAATATCTCTGCAGAGTTACTTCAGTTAAACAAACTAAAATCAAGACCAAGATTCTCTAAGATAGGAATGAACAAACTTTTTTTGTCCCAAGTGCTCAAATAAATGCCGTGTCTATCTGTGAAGATGTTGGTTTGTCAACATAAACAATGGAGGGGGGGGGGGAGAGATGAGAGTTGCAAGGAAATGGCCCTTTCTGCTCTCTCCTTTTAATCCATGTTCACCATGGTGTCCTCCAAGGAATTCTGCTCTAATATTGAATGCAACCTTCTTTTTAATCCAGACCCCCCCCATTCTGCACTACAATCGAGCTCAGCCTTCTTTTTATTCCACCCCCCCCCATTCTGCGTTACATTCCCTCCCTTCCAGGTAGGGCTGCCAAGTGGGGGTGGGGGGCGGGTAAACCCCCGCTTCGGAGGCCCAATTCCCACCGCCGTGGAATCAGGCCCCAGGGGGGAACTCCGCCCCCCGAAGTGCAGCGTGCCTGCGTCACCAGAAGTGACGCAACCACATAAATCACGTTGGGGGCGTGGCCCCGATCGTCAGAGGGAAACCTCTATGGTTTTCCCTCCGACGATCGGGGCCACGCCTTCAACGTGATCGACGTCACGCGTCACTTCCGGTGACGTGCTGGCGGCGCACGCATTGAAGGACGGCTCCCGGAGCCCAGTGAGGCTCCCCCGCCGGTGAAAAAAAATGACTTGGCAACCTTCCAGGGGTCATTTCACAGAAAAAGAGGTGCAGGAGCTCTTTAGCATAACTCATTAGCATAACTTATTTGCATATGCCACATCCCCTGACATCACCGGAAGTGTGTCAGAAGGCAACACCCACCGCTCAGGCTCCACTGGACTGTTTGGGATTGCTACCTATTGGGGGGGGGGGAAGCGCACAGATCTGCCCTCACAGAGGAGGGAGAGCTTGTACCTGAATAAACCTTGGCCTTAAACGTGCCACTGAACTGCTTTGGATTGCTATGGGGGGGGCCCCTCTGCAACTTACCTGGCTGCTTCTTGCTCCTCGTGGCCTGACTGAGGTCTGCTGGGAGCAGGGGGTGGGGCTTGTTGCATGTGCCCGCACCGTGGGCTCTTTACTGCCGGAGCTCTGCTCCTGTGCGCTCCTGCAGAAAATGACCCCTACTCCCTTCAGTGGTCAGCCCGGTTTTAGCCTGCTGTTGCCCCGAGTTATTTGGATGCTGTTTTGCTAGGGACTTAAATTGCCTTGTCTCAAACACTCAAAAAATCCAAAGTGGGAAAGGACCAATGTCTATAGTATAGGATATTGCCAGAGGGCAGAAGGGGCCAACTAGTAGGCCAGCCAGTGGTTCGGGGCACACCCTGGCTGACTGGCTGGTGGCTTGAGGCTCACTTGCCCAGTGATATGGCAGGAGAAAGTGGGGAATAATTGTATTGGAACCCAAAACAGATGGACAGTGCTCTAGGAACCCCCAAATCTCCATGGTAGAGATACTGGTGGTTTCTAGAGCATCACCTGGACGTTGTGTCGCCTCCAGGTTTGGATGCAATCCCCCCCAAACATGCGTTTCCCCTCTACATTGGTGGACAAGTAAGTTTTGAGCTGCCCAGCTGATTGGTGACTTGGGCGAGGGGAGGATTTGAGAGTGAGAAACAGCCTTGGAAAGAGCACCCCCCCCCAAAGAGGAAAGAAGAGCCTGCCCAGCCAGCTCCAAGTAGAAGGTACCCAGCCAAGCTCTGCAGCCAGATGAAATGAGGCCAGGTAGGTATGGCCCATCCCTCACTGTGGTGAGGCCTTGCTGGTGTACCCCAGTCTTTGCCATGGTGAGGCAGAATGGCATATCTCACCTTTCCCCATGACAAGGCTGGGCCAGCACCTCCTGTTCTTGGCTGGACCACTGTACCCTGTCATTCACTGTAGCAAAGCCAGGCTGGGTGGGCGCTTCCCATCCCTCAGCAAAGCTAGGCCAGGTGAGTGTGGGTCAGGTGGGCTTGGCCCTCACTGCAGCAAGCCCTCTTTCCTGCTTTTCATTGGCTCCCCAGCCACCACCACCCAGTTATGGCATGGCCAGACTAGCCAACAGGTGGTACCTGGGCTGGCTTTTGTGTGTGTGTGGGGGGGGGGAGGCTCAGACCAACCTGCCTGCCCAGGTGCAGAAAGCCCTTGGCCTGGCCTGAATATAAGTGAATGAAAGGAGAGTTTGATGTGTTTTTCAGTCACAGAAGAACCACAATGAGCATATACCATCACGCAAAGTTTCACAGGGTTCAAGTTTCAAATGTGGAACTCCATACAAGCAAGGAATGCTCTGTATATGAAATGGGATTTCACATACAAACCTCTGAAACGAAGAAGAAGAAGAAGAAGAAGAAGAAGAAGAAGAAGAAGAAGAAGAAGAAGAAGAGGAGGAGGAGGAGGAGGAGGAGGAGGAGGAGGAGATTGGATTTATACCCCGCCCTTCACTACCCAAAGGTGTCTCAGAGTGGCTTACAAACTCCTTTCCCCTCCCCTCCCCACAACAGACACCCTGTGAGGTAGGTGGGGCTGAGAGAGCTCTGACAGAAATTGCTCTTTTTCAGGAACAGCTCTTATCAGAACTATGGCTTGCCCAAGGTCATCCAGCCAGGTGCAAGTGGAGGAGTGGGGAATCAAACCCGGTTCTCCCAGATTAGAGTCCACACACTTAACCACCACACCAAAGGGGAAGGGGAAGCTAACACTACAAGATAATGGGACTATAATAGCTGACTGTCTGTCTGAATATATGACATGATCTTGTGGTATCCTGAGTCAGGCCTTTGGTCTATCAAGATCAGTATTGCCTGTTTCAAATGGCAGCAGTTCTCCTGGGTCTCAGGCAGAGGTCTTTCACATCACCTACTACTTGATTTTTTTTAACTGGAGAGGTCAGGGCTTGAACCTGAGCCCTGCATGCAAAGCCATGAATGGGTGCCCTTGGGGCTCAAACCGTGTGGTCAGCCCCATAGTTAAAACACAGAGTTTATGTATCAAGAATGTAGGGACCACTCATGTGGTGACTGTCCAGCTTAGTTGGGGGGCATCGGCTGTGCCATTGTTTAACCCTGGTAGGTACACTGCAGTTGGGAAAACGTGTCTTCAAACGTACCTGTTCCACAAGTTCGCAGCTATCATCCACTATCTATGTGATACTGTGATCCCATGCTTACTAATATAAACCTTTCTTGCTACCTTATCTGTAATGATTTGGATTTCAGTGTTGGCCAAAACTGGAAGGAAAAGATAGATCCAGTTGGGTAGCCGTGTTGGTTTGAAGCAGTAGAACAAAGTTTGCGTTCAGTGGTACTTTTAAGACTAACAAAGTTTTATTCAAGGTATGAGCTTTTCGGGTGCATGCACACTTCCTCAGATGATGAAGAAGAGATTAGATTTATATCTCGCCCTTCACTCAGAGCAGCTTACAATCTCCTTTCCCTCCCCCTCCCCACAACAGACACCCTGTGAGGTAGGTGGGGCTGAGAGAGCTCTTTCGAGGTCTGCTCTTGAGAGAACAGCTCTGAGAAAACTGTGACTGACCCAAGGTCACCCAGCAGCTGAATGTGGAGGAGTGGGGAATCAAACCCAGTTCAACCATATTAGAGTCTGCACACTTAACTACTACACCAGACTGTCTCCTAACCACTACACCAAACCACTACATTTGCTGTTCACCCTCTCCATATATCAGTGAACTGTAACCTTCCATTTCAATGTATCAGAGGAAGTGTGTGCACACACGAAAGCTCATACCTTGAATAAAACCTTGTTGGTCTTAAAGGTGCCACTGCACTCAAACTTGGAAGGAAAAGAGTTGTGCATGGAGAGAAGAAGGCCAGCTTAGAAACTTAATGCAGGACTCTGACTTAGTTTGTCAACAAAGAAGGTGCACAACATGCCTTCTGAGGCAGTGGCAATGTTAAATGTAGGCCCCTGCGCTCAAGATGTAAGAAAAAAGATTTTTTAAATCCATGAAAATGAAAGCAAGGCTCAAGACCACCATGCTAAGCAACAAATAGGAATTACAAGAAAGGGGACCCGTGATACTCGTGGGGGGGGGGAAGAGCTCCAGGCAGAGCAGGAGGAGGAGGAGGAGGAAGCAGCAGCAGCAGGTAAGCCTCCCCCCCATCCCCGGAAACCAGCGGCGCGGCCTGAACGGCTGCCAGCCACCAAGTCCGTTGATCCCCCCTGCCCCGTCCCTGGTCTCCTCCACCCCTCTCCCCTGGTCTCCACCCCCAGCTCCTGCGGTGAGGCCCGAGTGGCTGCCAGCCATTGGGCCTCGCCGATCTCCTCTCCCCCGTCTTCTCCATCCCAACCCCGTCTCCAGCAGCAAGGCCCGAGTGGCTGCCAGCCGCCGGGCCTTGCTGATCTCTTCCCCCGAGCCCCGACCGGCTCCCAGCCACTGGGCCTCACCGATCTCCTCCACCCTCTCCCCCGGTCTCTTCCCCCACCCCTGGCTCCTGTGGTGAGGCCCGAGTGGCTTCCAGCTGCCGGGCCTCGCCGATCTCCTCCACCCCCCTCCCCTGGTCTCCTCACCCACCCCGGCTCCTGCGACGAGGCCCGAGCGGCTTCCAACCGCCAGCTCGCCGCAGAGTTCCCAGAACGTTCCCTGCGCATGTGCAGGGAAGGCTCTTTTACTTTTGGGGGGATTTAGATATCCCCCCTATATTTTTTCTAGTTTTTAGATTTTTGTGCACACCTGGGGACTGCCCCAAGAGTGCAGGAAAATCTCCCTTCCCCCGAGGTGCCCCCGATGTGCGGATTTAGATATCCGCACGCAGGGAGCGCCTTCGCTATTAGATATATAGATTTCACCTTTGTCATACATTACCGAGCACCCACATTGCATCTGGAGCCCCTGTACAGTGCCAGACATCACATAATCACATGTGAGTGCGCAGGTTCTCCTCAATTCCTGACTGTGTGGCGCCCAGTTGAGATCAGGACCACGGTGCACATGGAGAAGGGACTTCAGTCTGCCCCCCCCCCAAATTTTCCCAGCATGAAACAGTCAGCATGAGAAAAAAGAGAACCCTGAAGATATTATTCTATGAACTGCTGGTCTGTCTGTCTGTCTGTCTGTCTGTCTGTCTATTACATTTTTACTGCCCTGTTTCTCAGGAGCTCAGGGTGGTGTATACTTGTGAGGTACACTAGGCTGAGTGTATAAGTGCCCCAAGGTCATGGCAGGCCAGGGGCTTCTGCTGCTGTTGTGGCAGAAATAAAAGCGGAGCAGGGAGGTGCTTTCCCCCTCAGACATGCTCAGTGAAACAAAACTCTCCCTTAGGGAAGGGATTTGAGCCAGCTCCTTGGCTAGAGCCCTTATTAGTGTTCTGAAACTGCTTCTGCGCTGCTGGTGAAGAACCTTGTATGTGAGATGGCAGGGAGACCACAAAGAAGAACCGTCATGTTTTCAGTCCTCTCTTGCTCAGCATGTGGGCCGCCTTTACTTTTGAGAAGGTGATGAAGAAAGGCTACATGAGGTCATCGTGAGGAGTGGAAATCAGGCATGTAAAACATGAAGTGCTGCCAACTCTTTTATAAAACAGCTGCATAATTTAGAGTCCGTGTATGGCAGTTTATTCTCGAGCCGTGGGTATTAATGCTGTAAACAAACAGGTGCGAGTCCCTGGGGGGACTGTGCTTGCTGTTTTCAGACCAGCTTAGAGAATGTGGATTTGGCCTTGAATGGAAAAAGGTCCACTTGCCAGCCCTTCTGTAAGCAAATGGGCTGCTTTTATGGTTTAAATGGTGTCATTTAGTATTTAGCATTTCAGTCCCAAGAAAGGAAAAGGTATTTGAAGTGCACTTGGCTGATTTCATACCATGAAGGGCTTTTTTTTGGGGGGGGGGGAATCTTCCTAGAAGAGAACAAGAGATTGGATTCATACCCCGCCCTTCACTTGGAGTCTCAGAGCGGCTTACAAACTCCTTTCCCTTCCCTTCCCCACAACAGACACCCTATGAGGTAGGTGGGGCTGAGAGAGCTGTTTCCAGAACTGTCCTTGAGAGAACAGCTCTGACAGAACTATGGCTTGCCCAAGGTCATCCAGCAGCTGCAAGTGGAAGAGTGGGGAATCAAACCCAGTTTTTAAAAATTTATCTTTGGATTTATATCCCGCCCTACCCCGAAGGGGTAGGCACGCAGTGCCAAGATTAAAACAACTGAAAACAACATAGCATAAAACAATAAAGTACAATAACAAAAAATCAGTGCTCCATTTGTCACAAGATGGGGTAGATCTTAATCTCAACGGTAACATTCCCATGGTCTGTCATCCCTCCTCCTGCCAGAGTCACCTCGCACCCCGAAGGAACCAGATGGTGGTAGTGATGGTGCGATGGTGCATAGATAGCAATGATGGAGTAGTGGTGGCGGCGGCTCCTACTCAAAAGCCTGGCGGAAGAGCTCCATCTTGCAGGCCCTGCGGAACTGAGAAAGATCCCGCAGGGCCCGGATCTCTTCCGGGAGCTCCTTCCACCAGGTATGAGCCGCCACCGAAAATGCCCTGGCTCTGGTCACCGCATGTTTAACATCCCTGGGGCCTGGAATTTCCAGGAGATGACGACTCCCCGACCGTAGTGCCCTTGGGGGAACATATGGGGAAAGGCGGTCCCTCAGGTAGGCTTGACCCTGGCCATAAAGGGCTTTAAAGGTCTCCCAGATTAGAGTCCACACACTTAACCACTACACCAAACTGGCTCTCCTAGGGTTGCCAGACATAGCCCAGTACTCATTGGGAGACTGGGGGGGGGGGGGGACCAGGAACATGGGGGCACCATTGGGGATGTGTGATGTTACTTCTGAGCATTTTTAAATTGCCCCATGTTGGACGTGAGGATGTTGTCACATCTACTTGGCCCTCATTCTATGGTATATGTAGATTCAGGCCCAATACATTGTTCAAAATGACGTGAATTTTAGCATTTCAGTGAGAATTCTGAGCTGTACTACTTCAAATGAGTGGATGTAGGGATCATGTTTTTAACGATCCCTACACATCATAGAGGGGGAAAAGTGTATAGTGTTCTACACAATTCAAAGGGTGATGGTGGTTGCTTTAACATGAAGAAGTGTTCAAAATATATCCTTTCACCTGTAGTCCAAAGGGGAAGTTGAGTACCTTGTTCTATATAACATGTAGGTCAAATCTGATTCTGGGATGAGCGCTCAATGTACCTTGCATGAGCACTCATACTAATCACTGAAGGCCACACCATCTATATCAGTGTTACTACTGAGCGGAGGTCTCTAAAGATTGGGGAACCCCCAGCATAGGATCTTATATGAATTAGGCCACAGGAATGGTTCACATATGGAAGATTGAGTGTCCAAATGAAAGAACATCTGATGTGGAAAATAATTGACGCTGATTCAAACGGGGAATTATTATCTTCGGGTGACCAACACATTGCTCCAGATAAGCAAAATGTTATGTGAATGAACGTAGTGAGAGTGCCTTTGGATAAAAGGCAATTATCAAACTTTATCTTCCCATGGGAAACAACCCGCTGGTTGTATTCCAATTCACAGGCTGCATTGTGCTCGTTCCCGCAATCCTTCTTAAATAAACATTTTTGTCAATTTGCAAGAGTGGGTTATTAATGCAGGAACTAGTTTAAGTCAGCAACGTCTTAGGGCTTAACTGTGCATGAAACAGAAAGTTGTGTAAATTTGTGACAAACCAACTTTGGATAAGGGGGACTGGTTGTGTGTGTGTACACTTTAACTGCGTACCATTCAGACCATCACTACCCATCATTTCCCCCCTTACAACATAGATTGGGATCCGTACAGAGGGGACAGTGGCCTTTAAGAGGGGTCTGGAATACAGAAATTATGGGCAGAGAAAGGATACTACCCGCCTAGCTGTTGTTCCCTAGCTGATACTACCCGCCTAGCTGTTGTTCCCTATGCAAAGCAACCATTAAGCACAGTCTGATATTACCCGCATAGCTGTTGTTCCCTATGCAAAGCAACCATTTCTCTTACTGTTTACAACTGGGAAAGTGTGGGTCCACAGACTGAGCGTAGAACTTAGGCAGTATCCCTGAGGTTCCCAGTGTATCTGGCCAAGGATAGTCCTCATATCGCCTTCCCCAAATTGAATGCTGGTGTACAAATACCTTCACAGGTTGTCTCATGGGTTTGTTTGCACTGGGTTTGCCTACCCGTGTTATCATGTACTAGTTTTCAAAATTCAGGGTTCAGTCTTCACTTCATTATTCTTTTTGTCCCATAGGTATCTATTTTTGGTTGCATCCCCCCCCCAAGCCAAATATAAATGAAACCATGCCATATAAGCAGACTCTTATACATTTGAATTTAAGGTGATGATGATGACATTATAGTGACAGATGTGAATTTTAAAAAAACCATTTCCCTCCTGCTTGTACTGAAGCCATGAAAGCAAATGGGAAATTTGGACGAGAATAATAAGGTAACACTCTTCACGTTTCTAAGACTCTTCTTTTTGAGGCTTCCCCCCTACTTTTCCTTTTTCCAGAGATTCCCATCTGTTTTTGCTGGATACCCGAGCGGTCTGGGCCACGGAAGAAGGCTGGCTGGAGTTTGACATCACTGCCACCAGCAACATGTGGGTGATAAACCCCCAGCATAACTTGGGACTCCAGATGAGCGTGGTGACCAGGGATGGTAGGTAACAGGAAAACATACTCGAGACATCTGGCCAGTGACCTAGTCACTAATTGGAAGCTGTGTTTATAGCATTCAGCTGTGATGTGATGATCTGACTCATGCAGCCAAACACACAGCTGGGATGCGATGGCTGCGCTCTGGATCCAACAGCACAGATTAAAACCTTTTCCCTGTCTATGGCTTGTCCCATGCCTGTGGGCGTGAAACTCTGGGAATGCCTGACTTGTGGATATTGGGTTGTTGTTTTTTGCCAAGGAGTCTACTGGAGATGCATTGGAAAAAAATTATAGTTCTCAATGTATTAGGGCTGTGGAAGTGGCTTCTAGCACTGAGAGGCAGTTTGGTATAGTGCGGAATCTAATCTGGGAGAACAGGGTTTGGTTCCCCACTCCTCCACATGCAGCTGCTGGTGTGACCTTGGGTCAGCCATAAGTTCTCTCAGAGCTGTTCTTTCACCAGGGGTTCTCGAGAGAGCTCTCTCAGCCCCACCTGCCTCACAGGGTGTCTGTTGTGGGGAGGGGAGGGGAAAGGAGATTGTAAGCCACTCTGAGACGCCTCCGGGTAGTGAAGGGCGGGAGAACGTTGAGAGAGTATTCTCTCATGTTGGGAGAATATATTTCATTGGCTTCAGGGAGAGATCATTTCAGTGACAGACAGTGTTCCCTCTAAGCTGAGTTAGTGTGAGCTAGCTCACAGTTTTTTAGCCTCTGGCTCACACATTTTTTTCTTAGCTCAGGAAAGATGGCTCCAGAGCAAACTAATTTATACAGTAGCCAAATGGCTTGCTCACAACTTTAATGCCAGTAGCTCACAAAGTAGAATTTTTGCTCACAAGACTCCAAAGCTTAGAGGGAGCATTGGTGACAGATTTCCCTGATGGGAATAGAACATGTGAACCTCAGAAGGTGCCTTACACTGACTCAGACCATTATTCCATCTAGCTCGGTGCTGTTTGGTCTGAGTGGCAGTGGTTCTTCGTGGCTGAAGGCAGTCACTGAGGTCCTTTTCACTGGAGATGCCTTAAAAGATGCTGTCCAGTCTGTGAGCCTTCCCTGCAAATTAGAATATCATCTATTAATGACAGGGGCGAAGGGATGGAGAGGGGGAAAGGACAGGGCAAGAGGATGCTGCTTGTAGGAAAGAAGCTGTGTTGCTCAAAAGAGTTATTCAGACACACTGTGCTCTTTATAGGACTCATGGCATTTTTTTCTTTTTGGTGTGTATTTAATTTATAGGCCTCAGTATAAACCCTAGAGAAGCAGGCCTAATAGGCCGGGACGGCCCTTATGACAAACAGCCTTTCATGGTGGCCTTTTTCAAAGTGAGTGAGGTTCACGTTCGAACAGCGAGGTCGGCCGCCGGCACGCACAGGCAGCAGAGTCGAAACCGCTCCACCCAGCCTCAGGATGTTTCCAGAGTATCCAGCAGCACAGGTAACTTCTTAAATGCCTGCTAGGTCATGTGGAAATGAAATATTGCTTAGAAGATTAGCGATTACCATTTATGAATTGCTTTTATATTTTTGTTTTTAATTCAGGGGGGATTTTGTCAATAAAGCTGAAGGAGAGCAAAAAAAAAAAGTGAAGTGGACTTAGTAGGGGAATTTTGAATTATATGTGACCAGGGGTCATTTCGTAGAAAAAGAGGTGCAGGAGCTTATTAGCATAACCCATTAGCATAACTTATTTGCATATGCCACACCCCCTGACATCACCGGAAGTGTGTCAGAAGGCAACACCCACCGCTCAGGCTCCACTGGACTGTTTTGGATTGCTAGCTGTTGGGGGGGGGGAGTGCAGATCTGTCCTTGCAGAGGAGGGAGAGCTTGTACCTAAATAAAACGTGGTCTTAAAGGTGCCACTGGACTGTTTTGGACCAGGGGGCTGGAGGGGGGGGCTCTGCAACTTACCTGGCTGCTTCTTGCTGTGACTGAGGGCTGCTGGGAGCAGGGGGTGGGGCTTGTTGCATGTGCCCGCCCCCTGGGCTCTTTACTGCCGGAGCTCCGCTCCTGTGCGCTCCTGCAGGAAATGACCCCTGTATGTGACATTTTATTTATTAAATAGTTATTTATTAAAACATATATATCCCACCTTTCCCTATGGCATCCTGTTGGTGCGTTCACTGTGTTCATCTGATCATGGCACATTTGTATTGGAAGACCTTATGCCTTTACAAGTTGTGTATAAGAGGGAATTTTGACAGATAACAGCTTTTCATACAGGGATGAGGAAAACTGGACTTACTGAAATCCTCTTCTATGCACGTCTTTTTTCTTTGTGTACAATCATGCTATTTCCATTTCATAGGAAGCACTGATTGTCTTTTCTGCTCTTGAGTAGAGAAACAGATAAAACAATTACTGAGTTCACGGTTTCCTATTAACACTATCCCATGAGGATGTCATGTACAGTACAAGTTGTCCCTTGGCGAATCTATTTAATCTTTTAGACTATGGAGTATAGTGGCAGGAAGAGTGTATTTCAACTGTCTTTGAATGAGGATCTGAAACATGTGCTATTTTGAGTGGCATCTCATTTGCAGATTTTCTCTTAATCTAGGAGTAAAGTCAGTAGCACACGTGGGGGGTCCTTCATGGCTATGGCATGAGGGAAGGGTTTACCCTTTCACCCATGCCATTTCTCTGACCTCTGCTATCCCTTAGAGCTGCTATTTAGCCTGTAATGAAACGTAAAAGTATTGCATCAAACTGTCTATGTGGTTCACTGGCTGAACTCCTATAACACTGAAAAAGCAGTAATGAAATCCATGAGTGAAGTTCTCCATGTAGAACAGAACTCTCCTGCCTCCCCTCACTGTTGTTACTGAAACACTTCCCTGGGGATCAGGACACCCCCCCCCCCAGAACAGTGAAAGTCTGTAATAGGAGTGGACAATTGGCAGAAATCACCCCTCCACACACACACAGAGTCAGAGTAGCTGAAGTGCCATTCTTCCATGGTTTGGATCCAACCCATAAAGTATGTTTGTTTCCCCTGAAGTTCAATGCTATTTCACCATCGAGTGTATAGTGTACCATCTACATACTATTAGTCACCCATGGCCACCATCTGCAAATATCTAAATCCATGTATTGGGACCATGTGGAGGCTAAAGAGATTTTACTGCAGTCTTGGGGCGCTCCCCAGGTTTGCAGAAAAATCTGGGGAAAAAATACACGGGGAAGGGTTAAATCCCCCCCCCAAGTAAAGGGTGGAGCCTGGGACTGCCTTGAAACAAGAGGAAAGGCGGGACTCCCTCCAAAGTAAAGGGTGGAGCCTGGGACCCATGGCGGGCTGTTCAGAAGCTGCCCTGGGACCTACTGTGGTGGCCGCCAGGAACTATTCCGGGCCCTGCCACAAGTAGGAGATGCTGGGAGCCAATCGGGGCCCTGCTGTGGCAGACACTGGGAGCTGCTCCTTGGAGCTCTGCAGGAGGTGCTGCAAGGCCTGCCGTTTGCCAGGGCTTTTGAGAGGGTTTGAATAGCAGGCATCATTTAAGGGGGAAGGGGAGAGGGATATTGGGGCTTGTTATTTTATCTTTGGTTTTAGCTGGGGATGTTTTAATTGTTATTGTATACTGCCTTGAAACAAGAGGAAAGGCGGGATAGATTGGCTGAATCTAAAAAAGAAGAAGGTTGGAAAAACCAGATGTAGCCGATAGAAATCATTCTCGGCCTTTGCACCAACCTGCTTTTCATACAGCAAGGCTGGGCCCATGAGCAATCCTAGTCAGAGTATATATATGTGTGTGTGTGTGTGTGTGTGTGTGTTCTGAATTTTATTTAGTTATTTGCATTTTTTTATAGTCCGCCTTTCTCAGGAGGTCTTCAAGGCGGCTTACACAGAGTGAGTCAGTCCAACCAACAAAATGGGACATTCAGTAACCCACGCACTGGGATTTTAGAAGTCTGGAGCCAACCAGAAAGAGCCTGCAGCACAGCATAAGTGCTCACAGAACACTTTAAGCGGTACAGGAATTACATCAATAGGATCCCATTTACAGTAAACTATACACTGCAGGGTAGACTACAGTCCCTAATCATTCATCCAAGTAAGTTTGTGAAACATTTTGTGCAGGGCAGACCTATTGCCTGGGCAGAAGAGCCCTCTTGAACAATTCTCTTTTGCACAGCTTGCAGAAAGCCAGGAGAGGGGGGCCCTTCCTGACCTCATAGGGCAGGGCAGTCCGTAAGTCACAGCAGAGAAAGCTGCATGGGCAGAACATGGGCCCTGCCAGTAATCTTTTATTTATTTAAAACATTTATTAGCAGCCTTTCTACCTTATGGGGCTCCAGGTGGCTTACAGTGTAAATAACAATAAAATACAACAAAATACATATAAAACTCACTAAGTTAGAATCGGTAGTTTATAACTGCTGGTAGGCAGAAGAACTAGTCAAATGCCATCAAGAATAAAGCTGTCCTCCGCTGCCTCCTAAAGATCAAGAGTGGAGGGGCCGGGATCACCTCCGTTGGGAGGCGGTTCCAAACCATCGGGCTGCCACTGAAGACGCCTTCTATCGTGTACCCACCAGACAAGCGTCTTTGGTTGGCAGGGCAGTCAAGAGGGCCTCCCCCTGAGTTCTTGGGCAGGAACAAACCATCGGGCTGCCACTGAAGACGCCCTCTATCATGTACCCACCAGACAAGCGTCTTTGGTTGGCAGGGCAGTCAAGAGGGCCTCCCCCTGAGTTCTTGGGCAGGAACATATGAGAGAAGATGGTCCTTCAGATGTCCTGATCCCAAGCCATGTAGGGCATTAAAGGTCAAAACCAACACTTTGCATTGGGCTCAGGAGCAGATCAGAAGCCAGGGTAATTGCTGTAGGATTGGGGTCACATGATCCTGGTAATTGGCCCTGACCAGCAGTCTGGCTTTAACATTCTACAGTAGCTGCATAAGAACATAAGAGAACAATGTTGGATCAGGCCAAAGGCCCATCTAGTCCAACACTCTGTCACACAGTGGCCAAAAATACCAGGTGCCATCAGGAGGTCCACCAGTGGGGCCAGGACATTAGAAGCCCTCCCAGTGGGGCCAGGACATTAGAAGCCCTCCCAGTGGGGCCAGGACATTAGAAGCTGCAGCAGCACCCAAACACTCTTCAAGGGTAGCCCCAAGCAGAGCATACTGTAACAGTCCAGTCTAAGTGTAGATGGATCACTGTTGCTAGATCAGAATGAGCCAGGAATAGACGCAGCTGGGCAAAAGCACTCTGAACCACAGGAGCCACCTGATTTTCTAAGGTGACCACTGTGTCAAGCAGCATTCCCCATCTGCAAACCTGGCTTCTCAAGGGGAGTCCAACCCCATCCAAGACAACGGAGACCTTAAGGCCCCCATCTGTCTTTCTACCAACCCAGAGCACCTCTGTCTTCTCAGGATTAAGTTTCAACTTTGACGCTTCCCATATGTGCTGGATGCCACCCTGTCTTGAAGCATTGCATTTATTGTTACAATATGTTTAGATATACTTAAAGCACCCCCTCCTCCCCCCTTCACATTAAAATGAGGTTCCTCAGTCCTATCTGTCAACTTTATTCTGATCTCAGAGATCACTATTGTGTTTGTGCAGTTACGTGGCTTGGAGTTGGGACCTTAAATGTTATTTAGCATTGCACTGCAGCTGGCTGGAAAAATCTCTAAAATATTGACGGAAATTAAGCAAACATTTTCCATTTGCTGACCAGTCCTTGTGCCTTATGATAAACCGACACTCTCCTTCTGGCATATGTTTTGCTGGATTGTGTTAGCATCTGTTCCTGGTCTATGAACAAGTACTTCTCCATTTGCAGAATGAGTTATTATTTTACTTATTATTTTACTTATTATTTTACTTATTATTTTACCTCTTCGTAGCGAGCTCCTGGTTTTTTCTTCAGATTCAGAACTTACTGTATTCCCAAACAAACAACTGATTAAATGCATCCCTTTCATAACCATTAAATAAATGCTACCACAAGCGAAAGAATCAATAAGCCACAGAGATAGGACTAGACCAGTGGTGTCAAACTCATTTGTTATGAGGGCCGGATCTGACATAAATGAGACCTTGTTGGGCCAGGCCATGTGTGTCATAAAATGTAATGCCAGGTAGCGGAGATATAAACTT
>NW_015174313.1:24121-42877 GCF_001447785.1 Gekko japonicus | reverse complement strand
ATGAATTAATGACCTTCAAAATATCCCATCGTTAACTGCCTTGTTCAGATCTTGCAAACTGAGGGCCCTGACTTCCTTGACTGAGTCAATCCATTTGACGTTGGGTCTTCCTTCTTTGGAGGTTTTCAAAGAGAGGCTAGATGGCCATCTGACAGCAATGCTGATTCTGTGAACTTAGGCAGATCATGAGAAGGGAGGGCAGGAAGGGTTGCATCGGTGCTTAGTTCCCGTGGCCCCTTTCTTACACACCCAGGGAAATGCTGATCGTCACTTTGGGGTCAGGAAGCGATTTTTCTCCAGGACCAGGGATCCTGGAGGTTTTTTGTCTTCTTCTGGGCATGGAGCAGTGGTCACTGGGGGTGTGTGGGGGGAGGTATTTGTGAATGTCCTGCGAGGGGTTGGACTAGATGACCCTAGACGTACCTTCCAACTCTATGATTTTATTCTGTAATTCTGTGATTTCTCTTTTCCTGCTATTTGATATGTTTAAAGAGTTTATGCTTTGCTTTGCTAAAGCTGCTATCTCTCATAACAACTCTGATCCAGTGACACATATCAGGCAGCATAGAATATACCATTATAATCTATTATCTGCTTGAAAGTCTATTTGCTAATTCAGTAATTAGAGGAATAGATTCAGACCTACATTATGCAATCCGATTCCTCTCTTGCAGCTTTGATATAATAAGCACTTAGGTAATGTGTGCACCAGTCCAGGGTTTTATTATAGAACTGTAACTTGGCTGACATCTTGTGTTGGTGATGTCTAAGGCAATATAGATTCCCTGCCTCTCCCTGCTGTTCACTACAAACAAAACTTTTTACTGTGTAGATATATTGAGCACAGAATTGCCATTTTTATATAGTCATTTCTCTGACTGCAACCACACTTCAGATGATGACAAAATTAAAAAAAGAAGAGGGGAAACAGTCGCAATGTTGTTTCAAGGTCTTTCTTTTTAGAAAAGGAAGTTTTCTTTTAGCTCAAAGCTTAACTTAGCAGTTTCAAATCACAGCTATAAAATTAATAGTCAACAAAGGGGCCTCAGGCAATGGTGGATACTGACATTTTGTTTAGGGAGAGGGATATGAGAGAAGATAAGGGAACCAATGCAGCTTGCACGGCAATTTTTTAAGCCGTGGATTAAAACTGTGGTGAGGTCAGTCATCTATTTTAAGACCTTGAATGGGATGAAAGGTGGAGAACCTTGCCGGATATATTTTCATGCAGAACGTTTGGGGTATTATAGCTGAACGGCCCATTCCGCGGCCTTCAGCAGCATTCTGTGAGCAATCTTGAGTGCTGTAACGGTTCTCTAGACAGGGAAAATATAGACAGGAACAGTTCAGATATATCATGGTTAAATACATGAGACTAAATAGGCTGTTATTAAGAATGTGACCAGTTTATCTATATATCTAATAAAGATATGTGGCCCCCATCTGCAGAAATCTAAATCAGTGGATCACAGCAACGCCAAACGGATTATCCTGCAAACTTTGGAGATCCCCATGTTTGCAGAAAAATCTGAAATATTTTTTAAAAAACCACACTGGGGGGTTTACACCTACCCCAAAAAGTATCTGCACTTGCGCAGACAACTCTCTTACCTTTTTTTCCTGCAGATCTGGCAGTGGGTGAAGCCAAGAACCACTCTGGGCCCAGCTGCTGCAGCGGCAGACTCCCAGACCTGCTACAGTCCTGGCTGCAGTGAACACCAGTAGCCACGCCAGCTCCAGCTGCAGTGGATGCTGGGAGCCACCCTGGGCCTGGAGTGGGTCCCAGACACTGCCGCTGCTAGGGCCAGGCTCAAAGGCGGTGGTAGGGCCTGGAGCTGCTCTGGGCTCGGCGATGGGATTCCCCTTGCGCGTCTCATGGGTCTGCCACTTGTCTTTATCTAGATCTGTCTCCTAATTTAAATATAGTGTATGGGAGGAGATGCTTTGCCAGAGACCCCTTTCGAAATAGTTTTGATGGACTATGCGTATTAATTTCCTTATGGAACCTGGTGAACCTCTTAACAGCAGCCAAGGGGCAAGGGGAGATAGCGTCAGTAAATACTGTACATCTGCTTAGCCAAAGATAAGGGTCAGAGAAGTTTTTGAGAACATAGGAGAAAGATCATTGGAATCAATCTTATTTGAGTCTAACCCAGGGGTAGGCAACATTCTTGGCTCAGCTGCCCCAAATCTACAACATCTGCTTGTGAAGATGTTGGTGTGCCAGCAAATAAAAGGGCCGGGGAGAGAGGAGAGTTGTATTCAGCCAGACAAACTGGGAGCAAGCTGAACCCCAGTGGCATTCCAGCACCTCAGGAGCTTACTAGGGTTGCTTGGGCAGAGATCTAGCCCAGTGGGCCAAACAAAATGGTGTGTTGTTCCTTGGGTGCATGCCAAGGCTTTAAACAACCAAAATGCCAGTTTCCACTTTAGACTAAGAGGAATTTCACATTACCCTTTTTAACTCGTTTTGAAGCCGGTTTTGATCCGTCATGGAGTAAACCAGTATAGGGCTGCCATTTCACACATGGCTTTCCCCTTCCGGTAAAGAGCTGGATCTGAAGCCGTTTGCCATTTCAGACTGCATCGCTTTTCCCCAGCCATTTTTCGCCCGCGTGGGTGATCTCTGGCTTTTTTTTTAACGTTTGCTTTAGAGTGCTATAGTGCTATGGTGCTATAACACAACACTCCAGGCATTCCAATGCGGTTGATATAATGCTGTTTCATTATAGCATTATAGTGCTATAAAGCGAACATTTAAAAAAAGCCGGAGATCGCCCGCGCGGGCAAAAAATGACGGGAAAAAGTGCATCGGAACCGGGAGAGGAAACGGAAGACTACTTGGAAGCGGTTGACAGGTAAAACGCTTCAGCCCCATTTCCTAAACGGGACAGAAGCGTTTGTGTGTGAAATTACAAATATATTCCGGTAGGGAACCGGTTCTAAAACGGTTCTGTCTGAAATAACAGACCAGAAACCGTTTGGGAACCATTCATCTTCCGGATTATATCGTCTGTCTGAAATTCCTCTAAATCTGTCTCAGGCCTTCAGTTTGGAGAAGTGTCCACTGTACAGCTTTTTAGTTGTGCAGGGGCCATCACTTCTGTTTGTATCCATATGATTTGGAATACACACACACACACACAGAGATCTAAACTTGACCATTCACTACCACTGAGACTTAAATAAAAAGAAGTCCAGGACCTCTCACAAACTTACATTTTGTTCTTTTGCTGCGTCAAATAATCATAACATAGGAACACAAGGGGTTCTGCAAAGTTTTATTGACATTAAAAAAATAAATTACAGATCTATAATTTATTAATCTTTAATAGGCAGATTTGAAATTTAATCAAAAGTTAAGTTGAAGTTTTTACTAATTTTCTGACTTTTGGTTCTCATTCTGTTATAACTAATATGAGACAGATTCAACCTAGTCTTTCGGGTGATATGCTGGTTTTATTAAGCTTAGAGCCAATTTTTAAACTTTACATGAAGGAGTGTGGTGGGATTTTCCATCTACAATCTGATCTGCACCATGTGAATTCCCCTAATCATGTATTTCTGTTATTAGTTTGAACTGAAACCTGCTCCCCCCAAACAATCCTTTATGTCTATGTGGTCAAATATAGTGGCCTCAAGTTCAAAGTAGAAAGCTTATTTAGAAAACTCACCCCATTTTATAAATACAAAATTACTGGTGGGTGGGAGTGCATATTTACACAGGCTAGTTAACAACTTAGTTACATTTTTTGATTGTAGGAAACCTATTTGAAGGGCTGAAATACAATCTTTAACATTTAAAAAGCTAAACCCCAAACAGCTTAATTTCTTGTAGTTTTGAGGTAGAAGGCTGGAGAACCTTATTGATAACTGTACTCAGTTATAAACCTACAGTCCCTTGGATGGGCTTGTAGCATTAGACTTTTTCATTAAAATAAATATCTGCATTTCATTTTCAAGCCAGAATCATTAAAAGTTCCATAGAGACTTCTGGAAGTAATATTTTCCTGTCCAAACAGCTGCACCTAAAAATTTGCCTCATCCTCTTAAGCCCTGTATGTGGCATCTCCAGTACCATATTTACTAGAAAGGAAGATGACCTTGATAAGACAACTTCCCTAAAAAGAGAGAGAGAAGGCTATACATAAAAACAGATGACACTGAATTTAAGACACCCCCCTCCCCCCAAAAAAGAGGCGAGCCAGCCAGCCGTGTCCTCCTCCGTTCAACCTCTATCTTCCCAGTTCCCCTACCCCAAGATGGGCTCCATTGTCACAGCAACCATGGCCCCTGGGATTGCCTTAGCACCTCAGAGCCAGTTTGGTGTAGTGCTTAGGAGCATAGTCTCTAACCTGGGAGAACCGGGTCTGATTCCCCACTCCTCCACATGCAGCTGCTGGTGTGACCTTGGGCAAACCACAGTTCTCTCAGATCTGTTCTCTCAAGGGCAGTTCTCTCAGAGCTCTCTCAGCCCCACCTACCTCACAGGGTGTCTGTTGTGGGGAGGGGAAGGGAAGGAGATTGTAAGCCGCTCTGAGACTCCAAGTGAAGGGTGGGGTATAAATCCAACCTCCTCTCCCCCCCCCCTTCTACTACTTACTACTACTACTTCTACCACTACTACTACTGGTCCAGTTGATCCAGAACCAGAAGGCACAAAGGAAGAGAGTGCTCCCCCCCCAGTGCATTCGCACAAGTTGCTTCCAGCCTCCTCGGTAGCTGACTGGACTTCCTCTCCCTTTGCACTTTCTGACTTAGCCAGAAAGCATTAAGGAAAAGTGTGCACTGGTAGCACTTTGAGCCTGTGAAATGGAGCTTGCAGGACCTCTTGCCTCTCTGGCAGGCACAGAGGATGTGTATAGATTTGTATCCAAATATAAGATTATTCTCTCCTTTAAAAAACCACTGAAATGTTAAAAATAAAAAACCACCTTGTATTAAGGTAAGTTACAGTGACATTCTAAGCAGAGTTACACCTTTTTCAGTCCATTGAAGTCAGTGTAATTCTGTTTAGAATGACACTGTTAGTGAAATACGAAGACTAGTTGGTAGCATCCTGACTCACAGATGCAGCTGTTTAAAAGATCCACTCAAACTGTGTAAGGCAATAGAATGGTATCTTGGTGGATTCCAAATTACTAGTACTGAAGAAGAAGAGGAGGAGGAGGAGGAGACTGGATTTATACTTCGCCCTTCACTACCTGGAGTCTCAGAGCAGCTTACAAACTCCTTGCCCTTCCCGTCCCCACAACAGACACCCTGTGAGGTAGGTGGGGCTGAGAGAGCTCTGACAGAAACTGCTCTTTTTCAAGAACAGCTGTGCCAGAACTATGGCTTGCCCAAGGTCATTCAGCAGCTGCAAGTGGAGGAGTGGGGAATCAAATCTGATTCTCCCAGATTAGAGTCCGCGCACTTAACCACTACACCAAACTGGCTTTATATCATGATAACAAAAACATGGCAGCCTGGAGTTGGGAAATACCTTAATATTAGCTGGTACAGACGGCTCCATGTGGAGGGAAAGCAGGCACAGGTGAGCTGGCCCCACCCATAAGGGGGCAGGAGTCTACTGCCATTGTCTTTGCACAGTCACCCTCTGCAGGCAACCAGGCAATTGTGTGGAGACGGGGCGGGGCGAACACAGTTGTGCACGCTCTCCCTCCCAACACAGTCAGTGTGCGGTAGGAAGGGGCTGTCTGTACTGGGCTGCTGGTGCTGGTTAAAACCTCAGGTAGAATAGTATGTTCAGTTCTTCTTTAATTCAAACAGAACTTTGAAAAATTGAGAATGATTCATACTAGTGGGTATGATATATGCGGGGCAGGGACGGAGTTCCGGCTGGCTCCCGAGTTGGCCACGCCCAGCAGGAACTCATTAGCATAATAGGCCACACCCAAAAGCAGAAACTCATTAGGATTGGCTGCTGGCCCCACCCATAAGGGGGCAGGAGTCTACTGCCATTGTCTTTGCACAGTCACCCTCTGCAGGCAACCAGGCAATTGTGTGGAGACGGGGCGGGGCGAACACAGTTGTGCACGCTCTCCCTCCCAACACAGTCAGTGTGCGGTAGGAAGGGGCTGTTTGTACTGGGCTGCTGGTGCTGGTTAAAACCTCAGGTAGAATAGTATATTCAGTTCTTCTTTAATTCAAACAGAACTTTGAAAAATTGAGAATGATTCATACTAGTGGGTATGATATATGTGAAGTCCTGATTTGTTTCCGTTTTGTTGAGTGGAGTGGTAGGATACCAGCCCCTGACATCAACCACAGGGCTACTGAAGAACCATCTTTCCCCAAGGGGAGACAGAACAATAAGCTTTCTACCGTGCATCTCATGGTGATTCCAGCTAAGAGTATTGCCTTCACCCAACATTTTCCTACCCCAACGCTACATTCAAAACCATCTAGCCTTGAAGGAAGAAGAGTGAAGATGAACAACCTGTCAGATAACCTGATCAAAAATGAGCAGCATGAAAAAGACTTGGCAAGACCTTAAATTTAGAGCCACAAAATGTCTTCGGCAACACTGTGGTGCTAAGAGGTTTAAAGACACCAGTTTTATGCGTTCTCTCTCTTTCTTACATTTCCTAACAGATTACAACAGCAGTGACTTAAAAACAGCTTGCAGAAAGCATGAGCTTTATGTTAGCTTCCAGGACCTGGGATGGCAGGTATGTGGTTGTTTCTACCTCTGTAGACATGTTCCTAAAGCGATGGTCACAATACTGACAAACTTATCTACTTTTCTACTGCCATTTTATAGTAAGTAATTTTGGTTAAAAAATCCAGTCCAATTTTTTGGAAGTCATTTTGTTAAGATCAGTGCTTCAGCTGATTTGCACAAAACACATTTGTTCTCCAGGTGGCAGGCACATGATCTTAATAATCCTTTACTGCAATACCCTTTGAGAATCTCCAAAGTACTATTTTGGGGTTCAGGAGAGTCATACATTTGATGATTTACTATATTGTGTCTAAAATTTGTTTCAAAAATATAGAGTTCTGGATCCAGAGTGTTACTAGGGCCTATTATGCACGGGTGTTTTGTCTTGCTTTCAACCGTGCATGTCTGTCGGGTTTTATTTTTCGCTCTGAATTGGTTTTCCTCCCTTCAACACTCAGTTCGATTCCTGTTCACTTCTGAGAGTGCTTTTGTGAAGGGTTTTCCCTTGCTTCGCTTCCAAACCAAAGGTAATCCAAAAGCATACAGATTCCCTTGGATTTTTCCTCCCTGCCCTTTCCCCAGCCCCGCATAGGCCATTCCCACACCCACATTGTTCCGCCCACTCTGTACCTTCTGCCATTCCCTCATTGCTTTACATTAAAACATTTTTTGCTACAAGCGATCATAGGCTGCGATCACACGGAGCATTAGCCACACTACAGAGATGGAAGATAGGCGGATTTTCCGGGCGCGATCACAGCGCCCCATCTGGGAAGCGTACGAACCCGAGGCTTCCCGCCAAAGATGCGGGGTAAAAAACTAGTACCTCCGAGGTACTAGTTTCCGGAAACTGCAGGGCAAGGGCGGGCGCCTGATCGCGTTTCCGGTGGTAGGTCGTGGCATCCGGCGCCCGCCCATGTCCCATCGCTAAAAGGTTTTTTCCCCCCAAGTCTCCACGGGATGCGCATGAGCACCCAACGGCGCGTGCGCACACTTCGTTTAAAAACAAACAACACAGCCCCCTCCTCTTTTCCGTACCCCCCCACTCCTGGCTCGGCCTGCTCGAGAGGAACTCTCTGCACTGGGTGGCAGAGGGGGAGGTGCAGGGGGGACATGGTGGGAGGGCGGCCCGGCTGATGCTCCTCCTGGAGGGGACCGGACGGAGGACACAGTTTGCATTCCTCTGCAGCCCTGGAAGGGGTTAAACCTGCGGAGCCTTTTGCTATAGAGGCTGCTTCTTTGGCGCGCCGCAGGATTGTCCTGTGATCGGCACCTCCCCCCTAACCATGGGACCTTGACAGGACCTCTACGGGACGTCTGATTGCGCAGCTGCGCGTTATTTTGCCCCGGGGCAAACAGCCACACTTCCCCCCGCATTTTCCTGCCCGTGTGACCGGGGCCATTGTCTAGCTGTCCTGCGTTTGCAGTTCATGGGTAATTTAGAGGAGACTCTTTTCATTGACACAAAGTTTGAGTCCAGTGGCACCTTTAAGAGCAACAAAGTTTAATTGGGTGCTCCTGCCCAGGGTAGCACAGCACACTCTCCGTTGGATGGTCCTGTCTGCTGCCTTGCCAGCCCAAGTGGTGGCGAGGAGAAGGGGAGCCTGCCCAACGTGGGAGGCAGCTCAAGAATGAGGCTGTGCACAGGACATTGGCGGCAGAGGCAGCAGCAGGAGGCAGAGGACAGTCTGGGGCCGCCAGAGGAACTCAAGTGGGTCCAGCGCCCTGCTGGTGCGGCTGGCTCTGAAGGAAGCATCCTCCACGGCTCCTCCATCCCACCCACTGCTGCTGCTCTTCCTCCATGCATGCAGAAACAGGGGCGATGTCTCCTGGCTTAACCATCTCGCCACTCACAGCAACATGCAAGAGCCTGCTGCTGTTTGTTTAAAACTGAGAAAAGTGAATGACCACAGTGGTGGGAGGGAAGGGGGAATGGAGGGGTGAAGACCCACCACCTCCCATGACAAACCCATCCAGAAGCAGGGAGAAGGCCAGAGAGCTCTCCCCCCACCCCCAAAATCTCTCCCAGACTTATCTGTGGGGGAGAAAAGGGTGACGGTGTTGGGAGTAGGTGTGTGGGGGCTTAGATGCCCACATCCTTCCAGATGTGCGGCTGTTCCCAGATGAGCCCAGCTGCCCTCTCACAGTTTGCAGTGCCAGTGAGTTCTACTGTGCATTCTGTACACTCATAATGTTCCCCCATATTAGGTGATTGTGTGACTCTCATTTTTCACAGTGGCTGATAACACAGCAGAGAATCCCCTAGTGCTTCGCAGCTGCTTGTCAGTTTCCAAAAAAAAGTCTTGTCAATTTCAACACTGGTTTTCCCTTTGCCTGTTTCTTTCTGTTCCCTTTCATTCAACGAAGTAACGCTAAAGTGTATGCGCAAAACCTGAACCACAGTGATTTAAATGGAAGGTGCTTGTTGGACACTACTGCACAGCTGCAATAGGGCAATAACATATAAAAAAACCTTTGGATGCCACCCCCACACGTCACAAGTGACATTCCACTCCGATATAGAAAAAAGTGATTTTTTAAAACTGTAGCTGCAGAATGAATACACCAGAGGAAAAAGGCAGAAACAGAGTCCAAAGTCAAGGTTAATGGCTTACTGCTTGGAAAATTTGCAGTAAGATGTGTGTGCATAATGGTCCAACGGCAGCATTCTATCTAAAACTGTGCTACACGTACACATAACTTCAGTTATCAAATACCATCAGAACTGCAGTTTGAAATACTGCATATATGTTTACCATAGTTAAATATTTAGCAGAATTCCCCAGACCCATAGCTATTCTCTTATTTGGATTGTTTGTTTGATAACAGCATCCCATTAATCTCTGATGCCTCGTAATTCTTGTTTAAGATTCACCCCATTTCCTCTTTTCATTTCTCTGTTACCATGTTAAGCCTTATCCTGATGGTTGAAGTTGTACATTTCTCTTTTACTTGCTTTTAGGAAGGGCCCCCTGGTGACGAGTGAGAATGGGGATCTCTTCCCTTTTAACCTCTTTGCTCTGTTACGCCCTTGCATGTTCCAATATACATGATGGGGTAGTATGGTTCCCTAAGACATGTATTAGCCAAGCCAGTCTTAAGGTTTATAAAACTTGGCTCCTATTCACAGCATTTAACCTCTGCACAGTTCTCACGTTGCTGGATTTGAATGGCTGTGAAATGATTTTAATTCATTGTGCTTTGAAAGACTTTCAGTGGATTTGTACAAAAACTGTGAATGGTTTGCCACGACTCTAGATGGCAACTCAAACTTTGCAACATGTTTGAAAAGTGGGTCAGACCCTGGCATGTCATATCATGATCTAAGCAAGTGTTGAATCCATCACAGGTCAGCCTGTAACAAACTATCATAATGGCCAACTTTAGTGAAGTATTCATGGGCATGATCCAGACTGTATCCTGTGTGTGCTGTTGAGCAAATACAGCTGTTTGCACATGGAAGAGAAGCAGACAGGGGGGGGGGGGTTGGCAGATGGAAATTTTGCACGCACATGGGAGGGGATTCAATGGGACACTAAATCATACCTTTAATATTCCATACCTGCAGCAGCCAAGACTTGCTGAAACTAATGAGGGCGTTAGTGGCTGTATAAGGAATTATCAGTACATTTTGTGCTTCCCTCTTACACTGTATCAATGTCCAGAAAATCTGGCAGGCAGGCGATAGTTGTTTCAGGTATAAGGAAAGAATCAGACCTTCATAATATAATTATAGTGTATAATTTGACACAGAGAATTCTGATAGTTTACTGCTGAAAGTCTGCACATCAATTAAGAAAACCACCCAGTATTAATTATATGAGGTGTATATATAATATATATGTTTTTGCAATTAAGGACTGGATAATTGCACCAAAGGGCTATGCAGCAAACTACTGTGATGGAGAATGTTCCTTCCCACTTAATGCTCACATGAATGCCACCAATCATGCCATTGTACAAACGCTGGTAAGTATAAAATTTAAGTCTAGCCCACAACAGTAATTATATAGTTCACTGCCACCGCTCTACAAAGTAGAGTTGGTAATGTTTGGGGAGAGGCAGAGGAAGAAGCTCCACTTCATCTCTCTCTCTTTCGTACATTAGAAGCATGAGATTGATGGAAGAGGAATGATTTCCCCACATGTGCATTGGGTATGTTAGGGTGGCCAAGAAAAAGTATTTGCAGCATATACTCAGGATTATAATTCTGGCCCATGAGTGTAAGCAGTTGTCATCCAAGCAGTAAGGAGCAGAGAACTGAGATGGGGCAGTAAGAGAAAAATATCAGCCTAAGACAAGAGATGTACGTAAATTCGGGAATTTTAATTTTGTATCCCACTTTTCCTCTATGGAGCTGAGAACAGCTGTTTGGCTTCACAGCAACCCTTTTAGGTAGGAAATCTTGCCTAAATGGAGAATATGAATCTAGGACCCTCACATCTGACTCCAGCACCACCTCTAGTTCTCCTAGGAGACGGAATGTTCAAGGGATCCTTGACATAATATAAAAGCCTTTGTTTTTCAGAACACGCACTGCTGTCAGATCATCAGTAATTCTAGGGACAGGGAACAGTTTCTCTTTCTCCCTTTCAGTGTAAAATTTAAAATTTTTATATATCATAGTGTATAATATATGTATATATTTTTATATATCCACCGTGAAAAAGGAGGTAATGTGGACTAAGGCAGGAAAATAACTAACCTGCACCTCACAGGGTAGCTGTGAAGATAAAATGGCATAGATTTTTTTAAAAAATAGGCTGAAACTACAAATGAAACTGGCGATTTTTCTTTCCTTAAACAGGTTCATCTTATGAATCCGAAGTACGTTCCTAAACCATGCTGTGCTCCAACAAAACTTCACGCGATATCAGTTCTTTACTTTGATGACAATTCCAATGTCATTTTGAAAAAGTACAGGAATATGGTGGTAAGAGCATGTGGGTGTCACTGAGAAGACTGACTGACTCAGTATGCTGTACTTAGTGACTTTCATCCAGTGCCTCAAAGAGAAAACCAAACACTTCTAGACAAGTATTGTGCCTTAAGGAGCAAGGAGCAAAACCCTAAGGAACTCCAGCACTACATGCTCACTTCTGAAGTGATTGCACAACGGTAGCTCTTTTGGTTTCACAACGAAAAAGTACACCTAGCGTAAACGGTAAAGTATGGCTTACAGTATGCAGCAAAAAGGTACAGATACACACCTGCCGGCTTTGATCTTCAGTTCAGTTGCACTAAGCAAGCGCTCATCAAATTCTAGTTGATGCCACAGTGAGGAGTTCCATGCCACAGGGACAAGAAATGTACAATTCATGGGGGGAAAGAAGCAGAGCTCTGACATGTATAACCAAACTAAGCTATTCCAAACATAACTGTAAAGGTATGCAAATCAGACCACTTGCATTGGGCAAACTGCTGCGCTTGGATTTCCTCCTAGAAGCTCAAGGAAAAAATGAACAAACCTGTTAATAGGAAGCTCACCCTTTGCCGGATTCCTACAACCCCCCCCCCCCCCAAGAACAATGTAACTGGAAATGCACCTTTAGTGCCTGATTATCAAGCAAATGATTACTCATCCACACCTTCTGCCTTCCCAGCAGTCACTGGACAGCAAGAAGCTGTTTGTACACTTTTTTCGTAAGGCAGCTTTTGTATTACTCAGTTGCTACTTCTGATGACTTTTTGGGTAAATTCTGCTACCGTAACTGCTCTCTCTCTGTGTATGTGTACAAACACACATACACTCCCATGCCTCGAGTGAACAGCAAAAACATATGTCGAACTACCCAACTGTAAAGTGGACAACTGCGTAAATTCCTGTCGTTGCCTAATGGATGTGGCTCCAGACAAGGGTTAAAAGTGAGGATCTTCAAAACATAAACTTTGTCTCTGTAACATCCCTGAGATGAGAGACAGAAATGGATCATCCCAAGTGTTAAAAGACTGTATCAAAAGGTTGCTGTTCATTGCTCACCTGAACAATCTAGCAACACAGAAAGAAGGAGGCAAAGCTGGGGGAACAGAGCAGGTAAGCCTTCCAACTGCTGGTAGGTTGATTGAACACTCAAGCCTACCAGCCCACCTGAAAACACAGACAGATTCTGACCAGGTAGAGGTGAGGAATGGACTCACCAGTCTTCTTGCATGGGTTCATACTTTCTGGTAATGCCTCCCTATCCCTTTGAGCCATAATGAATGGTTTAATGTACATAATATATTGCCTTAGACCTGGTTCCACACCAGGGAAAATTTCCCCCAGGCATAAATGACAAGAAAAGTGCACTCCCCCCCTCCCCCCTTTGACTACTTGCATTTATAAAAAGACGTATTGTAAATAAATGAAAAGCTATAATTTATTGCAACTGTCAAATATATTAATTTTATCATTTAGCAAAACAAAGGGGATTTTTTTTGTAAAAAAAAGATTTTATTCAGAAAGTATGTGTGTAAACAATTGTACCACTTGATTTTGTACAAGAAACTCGTGGGTCACAGCTCAGCGCGCTCACGAGGTTGTGCTTCGTTAGGAGGTTTTTTTTAAAAAGCCGTCATGAATAAAGGCTCCGTTTAAGGCAGAAATCTACATGGTGATCTGATGAATCTGCCGTATGTCCAGCTTTCACTCTTTTTAAAAAATGCTGTGCGGGACCTGGGCCTCTTATAGACAGAATGCACTACAGTACAAACAGTAAAATATAGACATGGCTAGTGAAACTGATATCAGACACATGGTAATAGCATCTTTCTACACATAAGTATCTGTATGTGAACAAACGGCAGCTCCTTCCCAAAATGACAATGTATGTTCATGAAACAACCTGCACTTGAGATTCTTTGGCTTTGATTCTAACTCTCACATGGAATACTTTCATTATGCCCCACTAGGCCATTTCTGCACAAGTTATCTGCCCCAAATGCAATGGTTTTGGGAAGTGGGTTTTTCCCCCTGCTTTCCTACAGCATCGTGATGCTTTTGTGCACCTCCTGGGGTCCCCCCGGCTTTTCTCCGATCTTTCTTGAATCTGATTTGCTCCAAAGTTTTGGGAAAGACTGCAGTAAAGCCTGGATGGCTACTGTGTAGGTGAGGAATTTCAGTTTCCCACTCACGTGGCAGCCATTCCCCCACACCCTGCCTCTGCAGCAGCCATGTCCTCCCCCTGCTAGCTTTTAATTTTGTTTTTAAAAAATCAGCACTAGAATATAATTCTATCAATATAACGTTATACCAATATGTGTACCAGGTTCTCTGAATTCCCAGCTTTCACTGAAAGAGAAAAGTCTCAAGTATCTTCTATTGCAGAGACCTAAGTATAAAAGCATCTCTGCAATGAAAGGGGCTACAGGCTTACTTTAAAAGAAAATGGTGGTACACACATTGGTATAATGTAATATCAAAATGACAATATTCTAGTGCTGATTTTTAAAAAAATCTGCAAAAGTGGTAGTCCAGGGGAAGGGGTGGTGGCCCGGGCTGGAGCAGGGAAACCTGCCGTATGGCTACTGCGTTTTTTCAGCAGCCACACCAGCCCATCCCTTGTATGGAAAGCATCCTAAACTCAGACATAAGGAAGGTGTGAGAATGTGCTCTAAATGAAAAGTGGAAAGATTCTGCAGAGAGGTTTGATTCCAGTGCTTACAGTACCTGGCAATAATATTTAAGACAAGAGAAGATGACTTGTCAGCAGCTCTTAATTTTGCTCAACAGAGAATAATAAAGCCACAGACTCTGATGTACCTCTAAAAACCTCTTCATTCTGCTAATGATTCCAAGCAGGGATTTTTTTAAAAATAAAATAAAATCAGATCTTGGCATTGTTATCCGATCCGCTAAAAGAATGCCGATTATGCATGAAGGGAGCCAAACTGTTTTTGCAGACTAAAAGGGACTGACAGCTTTTGAACCGATGAAAACTACCTAACCCATGGCATCATTCAGTGATAACCAAGGACACAATTGAGTACCATTATGCTTCCTTGCCAGTCTCTCCTGATGGGAGAAATCAAGAGCAGGAATCAAGCAGCCCACACGGGACAGGAATATCTTCCTAAAGTGTGCGTGTGCGTTTCCTTTTTTAACTTCCTTTTTAACCTGCTTCTGAGTGTGCAGCTGAATGAGACGCATTAAAGGGTAGCAATTTACCAGTACAATCAAAGTTACGGCGTGCAATTTTGAGAGCCGCATGAATGCAAGTCTTCAAACATGATTCACCCACAAATGAAAATAATCCACCACCTTTCATTTTAACCTTTCCTCGCTTATTTTTGTCTCAAAGAGACAATTTACTTTTTCGACACAGGAAGTTCATTAATGCAAACCGATACTGAAAATATTCTCAATCTGAACAAGTGGCTACTTGTTACACGCCTCCCCCAGAGCCAGCGTAGCAGGGCTGTAGGAAACACACACGCATGCTCAGAAGATACCACGCTTTAGTACATTCAGTTTCCCAATAACCACTACTGGAAAACGGGTAACATTATCATGATTCAACTCCCATGTTTACTGGGCAGACACAGCCAAGGGCAGTGGTATCCAAACAGGTACATTTTACAGTTCGTCCCTTGCCTGCCGCAAAACAAAGTTATGCAGTGTTTCAAGATCTCTTGCTCCGGTGTGTTCGCTCACTTTCTCCCCACCACGGAAAAGCATCAGCGTCGGGTAGCCACGCACCTTCATGAGGAAAGCAAAATGTAAAGAGCATTAGAAAGCAACAACAGCCACCTCAGGCAACACTATTTTTCTGGTACACATGCATCACCTGAAAAATCACCGTACTCAGCCCCTGTACTGCATAGTACTTGTACGGATGAATCTCAGCTTTCAAGAGCAACATCTGAGCTCTGTTCAGTCACTACCACTGCCACAATCACCTTGCTGCACAACATGTCAGTCATTTACCTATACCTTGCAGGAAAGATGGTCAAGATGTCGTTCAGTTTCCAGGAAGGCGTGGTGGGAATTCAAGGCTATGGCTACAATCCAGAGGGTGAAGCAGAAAGTCCTACATAACCTCCTGAATGCAGCCAGCAAACCACTCCCCAAATTAATTAATAGCCAGAGGGGGGACTGGTATGTTTGACACATGTACAGAAGCCCATGGATTTCTCATATGTAATCATAATAAACTTCTGTTCACCCTCTCCTCTGAGAGAGAGCCTACAGTTGCCTTCCAAAGCACCCTACAGTAAAGGCAATGTACCAGCAACTTCAACATTTAGTATGCACACTTACAGAATATCTGTTACAGACATTGCGTTCAGCAGTGCAGTCTACTTCTGCTATCTTGACATCCATTCGGCTTGGAAAAGTCTTCTTTGAGAGGTTCTCCCAAGTGGAAGCCAGGTTTTTACAGTGACCACACCTAGAAAGAGAAGGAAAAGAACATGAAAAATGCACCGTTTTTCGTTATTCATTCTAAATCTTCTCTAATAATATTCAAAGGAGAATGTTTTACAAATACAAAGCCCCATTGCACGCAAATGCCATAAGATCATAAACACTGATCATACAGCACAGGAGAAGTCAACACTCAATATAGCATGCAATATAAAAATATGAATTTTTCAGGCCCACTTCAACCATTTTCCTCCACAGAACTGATTCTTTCCAAAAAAACAGACATCCTTCCTCTGTAGAAAAATGTTCTGGTACACTAGAGGTCCACAAGCGACCTTGGTCTAGTCACCCCCTGCAAATGCATCTTTTAATCTGGCAATACAAGTTCCTACTGAGGTCACTGGGAAGTCCAATGTTCCCTCTAAGCTATGGAGTCTTGTGAGCAAAGATTCTACTTTGTGAGCTACTGGCATTAAAGTTGTGAGCAAGTGATTTGGCTACTGCATCAGTTAGTTTGCTCTGGAGCCCTCCTCCCTGAGCTATGCCAAAAATCTGTGAGCTGGAGGCTAAAAAACTGTGAGCTAGCTCACACCAACTCAGCTTAGAGGGAACACAGCCGGGAACCCCTCCTCTCCCTCCAGCTTCAGGAGAAGGGAGATCTCCCTGATGTCACAGATAGCCGGGTAAGTAGCAGAAAGTCCCGCTGCTTTCTGAGCACTTCTGAGCTGCCACGGGGTCAGGGAAAAGTCCGCGCACTCCTCCTAAATGTGACAGGTAGGAATGTAGAGTCGGCAGCCAGCATAGATCTTGGCTGGCTACCAGTGCTTAGGCTGAATCCAGTGGAAGTGCTCACGGGACGAGGTGGCAGGGGAGCTTTCCCTGCCCTCCCCTGTTTTGTCCCAAAATGCCTCTCTGAGGATCTGGGGAGCCTCACAAGCAAAATACACCAAAGAACAGGGAGCCGCAGCAACAAGGGGGGAATCGGGTAAGATCACCTCCTTTAGCTGTATCATGCTCACCGTCCTTCATAACTCTATTTCTTTCTTTCTTTATTGTCCACCTTTCTCACAGGAACTCAAGCAATGTTCCCTCTAAGCTCCACAGTGTTGTGAGCAGAAATCCCTCTAAGCTGCAGAGTCTTATGAGCAAAAAT
This sequence comes from Gekko japonicus, assembly GCF_001447785.1. Lineage (NCBI taxonomy): Eukaryota > Metazoa > Chordata > Lepidosauria > Squamata > Gekkonidae > Gekko > Gekko japonicus. The sequence goes on along the minus strand of NW_015174313.1, from coordinate 25,714 downwards.
TCTACTTTGTGAGCCGCTGGCATTAAAGTTGTGAGCGAGCGATTCAGCTAGTGCATAAATCAGTTTGCTCTGAGCTGAGACAATAATCTGTGAGCTGGAGGCTAAAAAATGGTGAGCTAGCTCACACTCACTCATCTTAGAGGGAACACTGAATTCAAGACAGATTACACAAAGTGAGTCAGTACAATCAACAAAAATGGGACATTCAATAACCAATGTTTTAGGATTTGAGAAGTCTGGGACCACCAGGAAGAACCTGCAGCATAGTATAAGTATTAACACAACACATTAAGCCATACAGAAATGATATGAGACAGGGCTTGCGTATAGCAGAATATTGCAGGGCTTGATTTCACGGCATTATAATAAAAGCGGTAAAAAAAAAATCTATTCCCCACCACGAAAACCAAGACAAATATTTTAAACCTTCTTAGTATACACAGTGAACATTAGAAGGGCATCTGATGACACATAACAGAAAACTACTAAGATGAGATGGGCTTTTTCGTTTGTCACGCAGCCTGATGTTAATATTTACTTAAAACACAGTAAAGGGCAAAACTAGACCTCAGCACACTAGTGGCTGCTTAGACAAACATAAAACAGTTGACATGGAAGAGAAAAAGGTCAATTTGTATACAATGATCTATAATTGTGTACATAATTTAGGTAGCCAGGAATAGGATTCCAGGTATTTGTGTAGTAAACATTAGTCTAAACTGCAGCTTTTCGTGGAAATAACTGCTGCCAGCAAGAGGGAATTGGTTGGGTGGCATTTAGAGTCTCCTTTAACACAGCCCTCACTTCTGGATATTTAGCATCCTTGTGGCATGCCCTTTTTTAGAACAAAGCCAGGAGAGAATGGAAGTTATATTTGGAGCACAGATCTGTTCTCTAAACGTTTGCTAGAAGAATTCCACAACTACCCTGTTGCTTTCATATGTAACCTCATCCTTGGTAGATAAATAAATACTGGCACAGCTTCTTCTAATGTTATCTGACGTGGTAACTGGCACTTTGAACCACGATGGCAGACTTCAAGGAAGCAATGCATTGGGACTTCTCATCTGTCGCCTGCTAACTATAGGCAGCTAAAGTAAACCAAATCAAGTGAAATTCTTGAAGCAAGCATGGTCGTACGTTCTCTAAAATGATGAGAAATCAATGATGAAAGTGAATGTGTGAACCAGCTATGTCTCAGAGTATGGGTTATGCAACTGTACGCTCTCTCTGTTCACAGATTTGATGCCCCCTAATTCAAACACAATCAGTTTTCTGTACTACCACATAGCACAAACTGCTCCAACAAATTTATATCATCACTACAGGCAGACTTGCAATTAACAGCAAATTGTTCTTGGGATTTACACAATTTAACTTCAGCCGTGAGATAAAAATGTCAGCGCAGTGTCTTAAGAATGGATATGGGGGAAGGAACACAGCAATATTCTGGGGTTTTCTGGGAGCCTATAGATGACACTGTGCTTGCTACTTTTTCCTCCAAAGGAAAAGTTTCCTTTACCAAAGAATACACACTGTGCTAAAGGGCATTTCTGTTCACTGTCCTATGAATACAGTGGATATAATTCTCCC
>NW_015174313.1:20884-24059 GCF_001447785.1 Gekko japonicus | reverse complement strand
CGCATTTGGGACTCTTAGAGCTGTTTCACAGACTACATTTTGTACCCTGAACCCAGTTCTCCTGTGCACAAAGCACAGAAGATGATTCCCCATCCACGCATTGAGGAAAACATCTGGACCAAGCCAATGTGTGTTCGTTGTACTTAGGAATCTTTCACAAAGTAAGAAAGGTAACATATGAGGTAACCTTCACCTGGCAAATCTGAGTCTGCCGAAACATGACGCTGTAGTCCTGTACTAGAAGCAACTACCGTGCTGGGCCAATCCATTATCCATACCAAAATTTAGCAGCAATTAACAACAAAATATTAAGTCACTGGGAGAACTAAATGTAACACACCCAGGCCAATCGCTCCATTGCAGCTACAAGTAAGGTGTTAAGAGTAGGGGTGTGCATTTGGCATAAACCGAGCCAAAAAAATAACTGGAAAATACCAGTTTTTTCTGGGTATTTTTAAAGCCAGTTAATGACTGGGGATTAATTTTGGCTATCCAAAATGGCCAAGCCCCGAAAATCCAGAAAATATTCAGGATTTTCGAGACCACTGAATAGCTGAACTTAAAGGGCATTTAAAGGGATCGCAGTCTCTTTAAATGCCTTCTGGGTGAACTCACCATTTGGAGGTGTTTAAAGGAACTGCAAGCCTTTTAAAGGCCTTCGGAGGTCACTTGCCACAGAGTTGTGAGGCTTGGAGAAGGCATTTAAATGGATCGTGGTCCCTTTAAATGTCTTTCCCCCTCCAATGAAAGCAATGGAGGATAGTGGCACATTCTTTGGGGAGCTCACAAAAATGGACCCCAGTCCAATCTTTTTGAGACTTTTTTTTGGGGGGGAGGAACGGCACCAGCAGCTATACTACAAATTTGGTGCCTATACCTCAAAAAACAGCCCCCCCCAAAGCCCCGGATTGATTTTCTTTTATACCCTATGGGGACCACTGACTATAACGGCCCCCAAATAGTATAAAGCCAGAATAATTCGGGTTTCCCGAATATTTACCGAATTCAAATACCATACCGGTATTGGGATTCAGGAATATCGGGAAATACCAAAATTTTTCATGTTCAGTATACCCAAACCTGAAAAATACCGAGGTGATTTGCATACCCCTAGTTACAAGCAAGTTAAGAGTTTATCAGGAGTAGCTTCATCTAATCCCAGCATGACATGAAGACAGGAAATAACTACTACCAGGTAAGATGAATATTTACTTATGCGTAAAGGCTGTAAAAAGGTATTGTGTGCACAATTAGACTCAAAAGACTTAAGTAGGTAAAACACGCACTGGAACGAAAGAGGGAACAGAATGCTAAATACCAGCAGTCCCCAAAATTTTGTGTGCATGACTTACCATGGAGCATAGAACTTGATGAAGGTGATCCCTTTGGAAACTTCTTTATCAAAGTCTTCTTCAGAGAGAGAAAGCACTTTGGCCTGGCCAAAGAAAGGGATCAAAGTGAAATCACAACACCAAGCATGTCATTCCTTTAGCCCTTCTCAGAAGTAATCCCAAATCTCTGCTTCTTCAAAATTAACAAAACAACAGCATGTTAAGGGTTAAGATTCTGTATGCACATTCTCAACCGTTACAGGTGTAATGAAACAGTTACAGAGAGACTTTTCATACTCGAGAGCCAGTTTGGTGTAGTGGTTAAGTGCGTGGACTATAATCTGGGAGAGCCGGGTTTGATTCCCCACTCCTCCACTTGCACCTGGCTAGATGACCTTGGGCAAGCCATAACTCTGGCACAGCTGTTCTTGAAAAAGAGCCGTTTCTGTCAAGAGTTCTCTCAGCCCCACCTACCTCACAGGGTGTCTATTGTGGAGAGGGGAAGGGAAAGGAGTTTGTAAGCCGCTCTGAGAGACCTTTGGGTAGTGAAGGGCAGGGTATAAATCCAATCTCCTCCTCCTCCTCTTCTTACAGAGAGACTTTTAATACTTCTTTTCTTCCTGACCCAAATGTGCAATTTTCTGACGTGAAGAGTGCCACTAAACCAGTGTCAATAAGCAAACCTGGCCTCCTATATTAGACCTAAATGTGGAGGCATAAAATGCAATCCACTTCCATTTCAAAACCCTTTCTCTCCAGTGATAACTGGAAAAATCATGCCCAGAGGCACCTCTGTTCTACACAGGGGATATGGAATTTATCCCCTGCTGGCCCAGTTACCAAGGAACAAGAACCAATATCCAACATAATTATTTTAACTACGTACATTAGTGAAATCCTATCAAAGGTGGGGCATTTCCAAAATTAACCCTCTTCCATTACAACTGTTTTGGAAAGACTTCAATTTATCACTGACCTGAACTTCCTGGGCATATGCCAGTTGCACCTGCATTTTAGGAATCGTTCAGCCAAAGATTTCATAGTAAATTTTGCTACCCATTAATTTCTGCTTTTACTACTAAAACAAGATAAAATGAAACCTTTAGAAGGGAATAAAGTGTAGAAATGGCCCAAAATTACAGGACCACTATTTTATATTCCACGATTGTAAGTGTACAATTATTTCCTAAAACCAAACTTTCCATATATTAAACTTACAATGCATAAACTCAGAAGATCTCCCCTGCTCAACAGAGGATTGGTACTGATCCCCAAATGGCAGATGAAGAGGATTTTTTTAAAACTCCATGCATCCTTTTAACACATGCAGAATGGCAATCTGCATGCGTAAGGTACATGTAGTGGTTAAGTTTGGTGTAGTGGTTAAGTGCGCGGACTCTAATCTGGGAGAACCGGGTTTGAGTCCCCACTCTTCCATTTGCACCTGCTGATGTGACCTTGGGTCAGTCACAAGCTCTGGTACAGCTGTCCTTGAAAAAGAGCAGTTTGTGTCAGAGCTCTCTCAGCCCCACCCACCTCACAGGGTGTCTGTTGTGGGGAGGGGAAGGGAAAGGAGTTTGTAAACTGCTCTGAGACTCCAAGTGAAGGGCAGGGTATAAATCCAATTTCTTCTTCTTCTCTTCTCTGCACATACTATCCTTGTTGGATCAAATTAATTGTTTCCCAAGCTGATCACATGATCATCAGGCAAAAGGGGGTGGGGTAGTGGAAATTACCATCATCTTGAAATACTTAAAAACAGTTTTTCTTACTGTTTTCAAGTATTTTAATGTTGTTTTTACGCAATTATATTGTACAAGGGGGGACCCGCGATACTCGCGGGG
>NW_015174313.1:0-20779 GCF_001447785.1 Gekko japonicus | reverse complement strand
CTGCGCCCGGCTCCGTAGCGAGGCCTCGGGACGCTGCAGCCGCCCGGGCCTCGCTGTTTCTCCCCCTTGCCGTCCGGCTCCGAACTGAGGCCCCGGCGGCTGCAGCCGCCCGGGCTTCACTTTTCCCCAGCCGTCTGCTCGCCCGGCCGGCAGGGCCTCCCCGCTCTGGGCCCCCCCCCTGCTCGCCGCTCGCCGCTTCCCTCCCAAGCAGCGGCGGCAGTTACAGAGCGTCTCCTGCGCACGTGCAGGAGACGCTCTTGCACTTTCGGGGGGATTTAAACATCCCCCGAGATTTTTTTTCAGCTTTTTTATTTTTGTGCACACGTGGGGACTGGCCCACGTGTACACAAACCTCCCCCGGCCCCCCAGCTGCCCCCGGAGCGCTGATTTAGCAATCCGCACTCCGGGGGCAAGTTGGCTATTAGATATATGGATTTATTCCTGATGTAAGCCACCCTGAGCCCTGCTCGCGGGGAAGGGCGGCCAATAAATCAAATATAATAAATAAATAAAATAAATGGGAGACCAAATGTGAAAAGCCGAATCCTAAACATATACATGACTATAATCAAATGCCAATTCATGTGTCACACAGCCAGTTTTGTGGCAATCTGCACTACACCCCTTGAAAATCCAGCATATGAACAATGCAGGCACAATGAACAGTCCTATCAGGTATTTTGGCTCTCTGCCTCTACACATATCTTGATCCTTTAGCACCTTCTGGTTTATGGTAATCCCTCCTTTCCTGTCCATTTCTTCTGTGTCTCCGTGCTGTGATACCATTCAAGACAGATACTACTATGTTTGCCCCGGCCACACAGAGTGATGTCACAAGGGTCATGACTGAATGAGAAGGAGGCAGCAGGAAGTGGCTCTACCACATGACAGGAAGTGAACATTCTGTATTCAACTATCTAATTAGGTTATTCTGCACAAAAGGCTGAGTCACTAAGAACTATTTTCTTTGGAAAGGTATCTAAAGGACAGTATGAAAACAAAGCAGTCAATTAATTCTTCCACTGAATGCCGCAAAGGAATGTCCAAAGCTACAGTTGAGGTGGAGCTGTGGCACCAAATCACTGGAATAACTTTTACTGTAAGAAACTTATTTAAGTAGAAATTTAGATCCCACCTCTCCCTCAGGAATTATTTCTCGTGGTGGTGGTGGTGGTGGTGGTGCCTCAGTAGGCTTAGCATCACCTGAATCATCTTCGGAGGTTTTCAGCTGGGAATCCACATATTCCTTCAAGGAATCCAAGTCTCTCTTTCCTTTGTACTGGTCAGCCTACAGAGAGATCACGTAAATTATTAATTCAGGAATCGCTTCCCAAAGTTGTACCATACAAAGGCAATTTTGCAAAGCTGCTGCAGAATACTTATATCTGATTTATAGCATCCTTTCAAATGTACTAGTGGTCACAGTCATCCTGCTTGCGGGCTTCCTAGAGGCAGCTTGGCTGGCCACTGTGTGAGCAGAGTACTGGACCTGATGGGCCTCTGGTCTGATCCAGCATGGCTCTGCTTATGTTTCTAACTTGATTCACATCTGTCGGTTATGGTGCCAGACTAGCATCTGGGAGACCCAAGTTTGAATCCCTACTCTGCCATGGAAGCTTGCTGGGTGATCCTGGGTCAGTCACACGCATTCAGCCTATCCTACCTCATAAGATTGTTGTGAGGATAAAATGAAAGTGAAGGGAACAATGCAAGCTGCGTTGGGTCTCCAGTTGGTAGAAAGGGCAGGGTATAAATGAAGGAGATAAATAAACAGTGTCTATAATTAAAAATGCAAACACATCTAGAATGCTGTCCCGAGACAAGCTGTGTAGGAACAAATCATACTGGAAGAGACGTTAATGACTAAGGCCATCTTAAATCCAGGCAGATGTCTAGGGCACAACTTTGTAAGGGGCAATATTTTGGCTACAGCAGCAGACAGAAGGCATTTTTGCTGATTAAAGATGGGGTGGAGGTAGATTTGATGGGCCAAGAAACAGGTGAGTCCTACAAAAAGAACTGCACATGCCATGGAATGGATGATTAATCTCCTACATGATCCTCACGGACAATCTTCTGTGAAGAGTATGACCCTCAAGCATTCAGTGCTGCAGTGAATCGGTACTATAATTTTCATCTGAAAGGAACACAATAGCCTTCTAGCAACTCTTTGTAAAAACTGGGGTTCGGAAATAAAATTCAGAATCTTTTTTTGTAATTCCAGCACAAAATAAGTATCTACTTAATGGAAGGATGAACTGTGCTACTTGGCAACTTGTGGTTAATATGAGCTGCGGTTATTTAAAACATCAACTAGAGGATCAGGTTCTCAACAGTTACAAAACTGGGATGGGAGGAAGGCTGAGGCTGGGAGCATCTTTTTATCAGCCGAACGAAATCTGGGCTGTGTTCCTCCTCTATTGTAGGTACTTGGTGGTCAGAGACAGGAGCCTTTGGTATAGGCCAAAGGGCCTTTAGTGCATGGCTTGGCACCTGTGATGCTGAGTGTGCCAAACTAGTAAAACCAGAACTAGCCCGGGGTTTTGGAGCACAGTGCTGTACATGCCTACATCTAAACTGTACTTCTGCATTTATTATGTGAGCACCTTTGAGTCCCCAAATGTGGGAAGAAAGTGGGACATGTGCTTAAATAATAAATAACAGTCAGAAGTCTTGCACAGGATTAAAGGTCAGATCTGCTACATAAAGGATGAGACAGTTCTAATCTCACAGTATTAGTTCATAATACGCTCTCACCTTTTCTCCATCTTTGAACCAAAGGAGGGTTGGATAGCCTCGCACTTGGTATGTCGAGCAGATTCCAGAATTCTGTGTGCAGTCCACCTAAATCAGAGGACAATTGAAATAATTCTCAAGTGCAACAGAAGAGACTGCAGTAACATTTGTTTCAGTTTGACTATGGTCACAGGATCACACAGTGGACTTACTGTGATGGTTTCTTCTCATCGCTGGACTCGAAGAATATCCTTAATATTGGGTTACTATGCCTCCTCCTTGCTCTGTGAACAGGGCTTATGAAAATAAGTTTTGCAAGGCTCCCTCCATCCTTTGGATTTGGAACCTAATTCTTGTCCTGCCAAGCTTCCAAGGAAGACAGGTCCACCTCCATGTAGAAACTGCTAATGGGCAGTGTCTTCGAGGAAAAGGTCCCCATCCCAGTAGGAGAAACAGTGTTCCCCCACCGATTCTGCCGCCATCAGTGAACATAGAGGATACCTCCCAATCCACTGATGAGAAGAAACCCTCATGGTAAGTCCAACGTTTTGTTTTCCATTAGTGGGTGAAGGTATTCTTAATATTGGGATGCTGAAAAGCTGAAGGAGCCCAGGTAGAATAGTCAAGATGGGGAGAAATCAATGGAGAACCTCCTGTTGGGAGAACTCTTCTGCTGAAAGGGCCTCAGCTGAGGCAAACTCATCTGGCTTGTGGCGCCTCACAAAGGTTGAGGCTGAAGTCCACGTAGCTGCCCTACAGATTTTTTTCCCCATATGTGTGTTAGTGGAAAGGGCTGCTGAACTAGTCGCCACCTTGGTGGAATGCGCAGTGACCCCCAGATAGTGCTGGTGGGTGCTGGATCCTGTAGGCCAGGAAGACACAGGCCTTGATTCATCTGGCTATAGTCAACTTAGATACCTCCTTTCCTATACTAGGGAGAAGGAAGGAAACGAACAAACAAGAGTCTGACAGTCTGGAGGCAGCTGTATGCTAGATACGTAGTGCTCTCTTGACATCTAGTTTGCACCAGTCTCATTCTTTAGGATGACTTGGATGAGGACAGAAAGAGGAGAGACAGATCTCCTGGTATCTGAGGAGCGTGGAGTTTACTTTCAGCATGACGGGTCTGTGCATTAGGGTCACAGAGTCCTTCTGGAAAGAGACTCTTCTTAACTGAGAGTGCGGAGAGTTCTGAAACCCTCTTGGCCAGTGTGATGGTGATGAGAAAGGCTATGCTGAAGGCCAAAATCTGCAAAGGAGAGGATTCCAGAGGCTCAAAAAGAGGCTCATGAAAAACTCTGAGGACTGTATGGTGGACCCACAAAAGGAACCTATGTCTAAGCATGAGGACTGGAAGAGACGTTCCTATGAGAAAACACTTGATATGGTTGTGTCTACAGATGGGTTGGCCTCCTCTCAGCCGGAGATCCAAAGACGGGGCACCTACAGGTCGCCAGAGAACGTTAGGCCAGAGGCCCTGCTCTAGGCCATCTGGGGAGAAGAATCTGTGTTGCTTGCTGAAAGGGTCTTAAACCTCTTCCTGTGACATGAGAGCTGAGGTTTCATGGCCTTAAGGGAGAACTTAAGGGAATTTTTGAAAGTGTTGTCCCCATCCTTGGGAAGAACAGTACCAGAGAAAAGACCAGCCACTGAGACTTCCACCAGTGGGACCTTGAGCGCCTTCATGGTGGTGTATGGTAGTAAATACATCCATTTTGCAGTGGATGATAGGTCTCTCCCCTCTCTGGGATGGTCCATTCACTATAGAGGGCCTCACTAAAGGAGTCAGGAAAAAACACAGTGGAAGAAGTAAGAGGAAGGTTGTAAGAAAAAAAAAAACCCTTGGAGTTACAATGATCAGAAGTGTTCGGAGGAATGGCAGGTGGAGCCCGAACATTTCCAGCCTGGTGACCTGCTGTCTTCTTCCTGCTGTTGCTGAAGAAGCCTGGTGAAAGCTGGCCACAAAGCAACAGTATCTTCTTCCCCTGACCACTCCCCCTTCCTCCCTTTCAGAGTCAGAGGATCCAGCAACTCTGTAAGGCCATAGAGGGCTGATTGCCTGGGCCTGCAGACAGGGAAATGGGCTGACATGAAGCCACGTGCACTGAGGCCTGGAAGAACTTCCAGGGAGAGTAGGAAGCAGGGCCCCCTGAAAAATGGTGGCTACAGGCATGGGAGTGCTTTTTTGTCTTTTTTTGGGGGAAAGAAGTAGAAAAAGAAGAGGAAAGAGGAGAGTTCTTCCCTTTTTCTGCGGTGTCTCCTTTCCCCCGTCTTTTTTGCCTCAGATCCTGTTGTACGTCTGTCTCTGGGTCATTCATGAATGCCTGGGCGAAGGGAAGCCTCATCTAGAATAACTGGAAAGGTCAGGGGGAGCACCTCTCCCCTGGAAGAATGGCTGAGTTGCTGCTGCTGCCACCACCCATTTCCTCCTTGATCCATTTATGTGGCGGTGCGATGGGGGAGGAGTGTCAGAAGGCGGCGATACTCGCTTCCGTCTCTGGAGTGAGAGAACGGGCCTACTGACTTGGTGCTGGGGGGCGGCTCTCCCTTGGGGCCTGTCTGCTGCTAAAGCCTCGATGTGGGAGAGGGCCATCTGGACTCTCTCTGTCCCCACCAAAAGCATCGATGGGGGAGATGGAAGCAGCTACAGAGGAGCCAGCCGCTACTGCAGAGGCTTGAGACTGCTCTGAAACGAGATGAGAGGTAGAGCCAGGTTTCAGCTTGGCTCCTGGCAAAGCCAGCTGCTCCCCCAGGGATTGACAGCATTTCTTTCTGCTTGTCCCCACTGCCATTGCAATCAGGCAGGAAGCAGGGGAGACGTGGATGACTTCTTGTGTTGCTGCATTTTTTGTTCTCTTGCTCTCTCCTTCTTAGCTTTTCAGCAAACAAACTGAGGAAGTCTGTCCAGCCACGGAGCAGCCAGGTCAAGGACGGGGTTCTGCCTCCAAACAACCAAGGAAGCTTTGCAAAAATCATTTCCATAGGCCCTGCCCATGAAGCAAGGAGAAGGCATAACCCAGTGCTAAGGATACCTCCCTTCACTGATGGAAATGAATAAGATACCATGAGAGAAAAAACACATAACCACTGAAAAAAATAACACAAGGGAATGAGGCTTTCATTACATTACTCTTTGAGGAATGCAGTAACCGAGGAGGAGACTGGAATGCAATGAAGATAGCTAATAAAGGCCAAGACTGTGAAGAGACTTAAAAGTGTAGACAAATTTGAAATCAGTGGAAACCAATAACAAAAAAACATAATGGGTTGGATCCTATGGAGGATCTCTGCTGATGGAAGGGGAGGGTGATCTACACTAATCTCCCACTTGCTGCAGATCTCTGGCTTTTTTGGGGGGGGGTTGGGCTGCAGCAGGAGAGAGGAAAGGAAGTTGTGTTCTGCTGATGGAAGTCATTTGTCAGCAGAAATTTTCAAAACGATCCAAATAATAAAAATGTAACATGATTAAAATGGAGCAAAAGAAAATTAAGCAAAAAGGGCTGAGAGTATGGCTAACGAGTCAGAGCCAGATGTCATCAAGGGAACAGGAAGAAAGCAAACCAAGGCACTGGGAACGGACAAGTCTTTTTAAGTATGGTAAAGCAGGGGTCTGGATCAGTGCAGTAAGAGACAATATCGACAGACCTCTATTAAGATTTCTACACAATATTCTGGAGACACCTCAATGTGTGTCTGGAAGAGCCCTGGGAGCAGAAGTTGGGGAGATGTCTTATGAAGCAAAGGCCTGGGGAAGAGCATTCAATAAAATAAAAAAATCTAATAAATAAATAAAATTTGAAAATCAGGACTCTAAAATCAAACCCGGATCTAAACCTCATCGGACTAGTTAAGCTGGACCACCACACAAGTGATTGGGACAGATTACTGGACCATAAACTATTATGTCTGGGGATCGTCAAAGAAGACGGGGACGGCAAAGGATGAGATGGTTAGACAGTGTCAGCGATGCAACGAACATGAAATTGAGCCAACTTCGGAGGACGGCGGAAGACAGGAGAGCCTGGCGGGAGATTGTCCATGGGGTCGCGAAGGGTCGGACTCGACCGTGTGACTGAACAACAACAATCGTCCATGACGTGATAGAAGTCATGAGTAGACAAGAACTGTCACAGCTTATTAGAAGACATTTGAGAGACTTTGACTATCAGAGCACAGAGTGTGCTCAACCTTTTCAGTACCCATTCAGCCGCCCAACAACAATGCCGAAATATTTATCTGAGATAATTCTTTCAAAGTATAGAAGGGCATTCAAGCTAGTGTGCCTGAATGCCCTACCTTCAGCTGGGATGTCAGGAAGATTTAATGGGATTTCATACTCAAATCAACTCCGTAATTGCGACAGCAGTAAAATTGACTCTGTAGATCATATTTTTCTTCATTGTTCCAAATTTTCAGCTCTACGAGATTAACTGATCTCCCCTTTATTTAACCAGGACTTCCTTTCTCTAGAAGCAAAATCATCCTGGTTACTTAGAGACAAAGACAAACAAACTACTCTGCATGTGGCAGAATTTCTAGCAGCTGCTGTCAAATCACATGACAACTCTTGCAGTAGCAACCTTTAAATTCTTCCATGTTTTCCTGTGGAACAAGGTTTATTGTGGAATGAGGGTTTGCTTTTTATAACAATGGTTGCAAAAACAGTCAAGACAATAAATAAATAAATAAAAATAAGTCTAACCCCCCCCCAGAAATAGGACAATGGCTGAAGAATATTTATTTATTTATTTTTTGAAAATTATGCAGCCTTCCCACCTGATCAGGGTCCCCAAGGCAGAATATCAAAGCAAATCTTTTTCAGAACTGGGGAAACAGCAGGATGTATAAAGTGAAAAGAGATAACACCAGAAGAAACTGAAAAAAATGAAAAGGTAGATGAGAGGAGAAAGAAGAGAATATTATGAAAAAAGGACCCACAAAACAGAAAGCAACATCAGAAGAAGAAACTGGACAAAAAAGATCGAGGACAAATGTTTATGGATACAGAAGTAGAAGGAACCCAAAGAGGAGGATAATGAACAACAAATAATAGAATTATGGATAAAATACTGGGTAAAGCCATCAGGAAAACAATTGAACAGACAGAGGAGAATGACAAAAGAGTAGACAAAAGCAATCCACAGAAGTTGAAGACAAGTAGAGGAAGATAAAAGAAGAACGATGTCTTAATAGAAGATAAAGCAGATGAACAGGTTGAAAGCATTAATTTTATGTGAACTGAGTTGGATTTATACCAAAGATGTTCACAACACAAAGGACCAGTGCTCCCTCTAAGCTGAGTTAGTGTGAGCTAGCTCACAGTTTTTTAGCCTCCGGCTCATGCATTTTTGTCTTAGCTCAGGAAGGACAGCTCCAGAGCAAACTGATTTATGCAGGAGCCAAATCGCTTGCTCACAACTTTCATGCTAATAGCTCATGAAGTAGAATTTTTGCTCACAAGACTCCAAAGCTTAGAGGGAACATTGCAGGAATCAAACAACAACAGTTACAGAAGGGATACAACCAAGGCCAGAGAGGATTGAAAATACAGAAAATTGAAGGAAACAGGAGTGACAAAGTTGAAATTATGGGAGGGTGCAGAAAAAGATGCAGCAGCCAAATCAGCCAAGCAGGAGGGAAAGAACTTGAAACTGGAAATACAACATTACCCACCAAATTGTAGAAGAAAAGAGTAGGAAAATGTCAATGAACCATAAAAGAGAAGCCTTTCCCCCAAATATGTCAGGGCTTCCTTATACAAATTTTGCATATAACACAGTTTTTCCATTTTCCACTTTTCACAGCTTAAGGCTAAGCACGCTGCTACCTGAGCACAGATTTGTTTACTGCACCATCTTTCAATGGTGCACTATATTCACTACACACAGTGTAGTGCTGGGTGCCGCATTGCCCAAGTGGGGCTACAGCTCTCTAGTCAGGATACTGTGGACACAATTCAGATCTTAAGAGGTCCATAATTGGCATGTGGCCTGGGCTTTCCCCCTAACCTTAATCTCTCATTAATTTTAAAATCAGAAGAAAGTTATTAAAGAAGTGTTTACCACTTGTAGTTTCTACTACCAAATATAAGGTTCTGCTGTCTAATTTGCAAAACTGCCACTGTTTGATGATAGACATCTGTGTTCAAAGAGTTTATATTTAGAATTCTAAAGTTCTTAATGTTTTGGGGTATATGCTTCTGTTGATATTTCTGTTCTTTAGGAAGCACTTCCTAAAGTCAAAGCATTCAGTGTTCTGCTTTCATAGCTTATATTTCCCCCAAAATACGATCTGATATATTTCTACTTGTGCTTTCAATGACTTCAGGACTTCATGGTTCATTATTTTTCTATAATGTATTTGTTTTATTCCAATCAGCTAGTGATACTGTTTTCAGTCCAGACCCTCTCTCAGTGACCTAATCTATCATCGCTTTAGGTGTTCTGTATTGTTTTTTAACCTCATCCCATTTCCTAGTTTGTCATTTTATAGTTAACAAATCACTTATTCTGTATTATCTCTGTCTCTAAGCCTTTCACGTCTTACTTTCTAGTTGACACCCTTACCCCTGCTGTTCTGAACAGCAAGACTACAGTGGAACAAATCGATGCCCTTTCCTACGAGTTGAGTTTATTTCCATTTACAGTCCACCTTTCTCGTTCGGACTAAAGACAGATTTCCAGTATGACTGAACTATTCAGTCAATCAATAAACCTATTACAAAGTATGATGAAATTTGACTGACGACAGTATTTGAATGTAACAGCAAAGATTCCTAGTTAAACCTATTCAGTCGATCAGCAAGTGGATTACAAAATATGATAATGCTTGAGTCTAACAGAAAAGATTCCTAGAAAAACAACTGAATACAGGGGTGGGGGTGGGCTAGGACCAGAAGATAAAACAAAAACAACTTATCACTAACAGGAATCACCTCCTGAGATGATCCATTATATCCCAGCTCCCAGTTCTACTCCTCTACAAGAAATGACCTGAACAAATCTGTTTTGCACATTTCACAAAATGATAGAAAGAATAGCAGGCCTTCCTACTAGTCTCAAGTAGACTGTTCCGTAATGTTGGAGCATTCTATACAACTTGAGTTTGGAAGTTGACTATAAGGGGAGACCGATGAAGACTGCACTATAGTAGTCTAGCCTCAAGGAAATCGTAGCACAGATCCATGTGGCCACATCAGCCACGTCAAGCTAACTGGAGCTGGTAGAACACCATTTTTGGAGCTGCATCAGCTTGCTTTCCAGCAACAAAGCTGGATCCAGAATCACCCTTAAGCTCTCAACTGTGTCAGTGAGCGACAACTGAACAATTGTCCTCAGCTAAGAACTTTGCAAAAGCGTCACAGCTGCCTGTCAAATCCGGGGAGCTTACAGGCTCAGCTCAGATACTTCCCACCTTTCAGTGTACCCCAGATGCTTTTACATATTCAGGATTCCAGATTCATATTTATCTGCCCCCGCATTTTGAACCTGGGGGGGGGGGACCAGCTGGGAGAGGACAACACAGAGCAAAAGAGTTTCTCCTCTCAAAATAGCATCTTCTCAAAGTTACTTTTTTTTAAATTAAATTGGCCTTCTTTGCACATGTTTGAATGTAGCATGTAGTTTTGCCCCCAGAAATCATCGCTAAACCTAATGCATGGGTTTTGTCTGAACCTGAATAGCTTAGTGGTTGAACATCACAGACAGGGTGAGCAACCTTTCTCATCAGAAAGGCCAGAGAGACATGGGTGCAGCCACCAACAGGTATGCCAGTACTCACACACAAGCCTGAAGATGGAAAGGAATGGGCTCTATTGTCATTAAAACGTTCTACTTTTTCCTCCTTTAAAATGACAAGCCCCGGCGAGCATGGCTGACTTCCTACTGACAACTAGTACACTTGCCCGAGAAGAATCCCTCCTCCTGGGTAAAAGTTTGCGAAGTGCAATGCTGTCGTTGCCTTGCAACACACAGCTGCGCACAGCAGAGCAATACATTATTTGTGGGTTTGGCTCTATTAAACACACAGCAAAACACCAGGAAATTCTAAAGTGAAGCTACACAAACTGGTCATAAGAAAGCACAGATTCAACACAGTTAAGTGTGATTCATGGGGCTTTTGCAAATAATGTGACCTCTGCATAACAAAATCTAGCTATCTGGCCAATCCAACATACCTTGCCAATCTTGACAGTCTCAGAATTTTCAAGGAACAGAGCCAGCTGTTCCCACGTTGGAGCCAATGCCTTGCAGTGGCCACACCATGGGGCAAAGAATTTGATAAAGTGACTGCCTTTAAAAGAAAAAAAAATGCATACATAAAACACAGCCATAGGCAAGCCACTATTTTTTCCGGCTTCCTTTCCCGACTTAGTCTGCAATACGGGAATAATTACAGTGACCAACCTTAATGGGTTGTTGTAAAAATTGAGGAGCGTGTAATTAAGAAGTACTTTGAACAGCCTAAAAGATATATATAAATCAAAGGTATTTCTGTAGCATCTCATTACTGTTATATTCAAATACACTGTAACATCTGGAAACAAAAAGCACACTAATAGTACTCTGCGAACAGAATGTGGTATTATATCACTGCAAGATAAATTTTTATAAAAACGCAAGTTCTGTATTTTAAAATGTCAACGTTTTCATTTCCAAAGGGCTTTAGCCTTTATTATATGCTTTGTACAACTCTGACAGGTAAGATACTAGTACCAAATATGAAACACCTTTCCCAAACACATTTGTTTGGTGCTCATAGTATTATCCTTCAGGCAGCAAGTGGCAATTTTCCTTTTCTCCTAAAGCTTGTGGCAAGAGACGTTTCCAGAACTGTTTGTGGCTTTTACCTATGATTGAGGCTAATGCTTTCAATCTTTTAATAAAAACCTATAAACCATTCCTCTTCAGGCCAAGAGACAGCAGCTTCCCACGACCACACAATGGGTCTCTGGAAGAACTAGAAGTTGGACACAGTCCTTTAGCTCTGTGCTCAATGCACTTGTTGCCTGGGCCACACCAAAGCTCTGCATGTCCTAGAATTAGTACTAGAATTAGTACTAGAATTTACATTATTAGGTAACTACCTTCTGCTATATGTGTTTTGAAATTAGCTGCTGAGAGCTCATACAGTCCATGCCTTGATTCAGGGTCTTTTGGAGTCTCCGATTCAGATTCTTGCTCCTATTTTTTAAAAAATCACATTAAGAGAATACAAGATTAGCGTAATTATATAACAAAGAGAAGAGCAGGTTATAGACAATAAAAGCTCTCTTCGCCGACACTCACGGGGCATGGCAGTAGCTGATTATTTAAATGTGCTGGGTACTCAAGCTGCTCTCCGTCTTGCCTCCTACCAGAGGGACCTGCAGTGACCAAAGCCCACTGGAAACACCCCGGCAGGACCCTTCCCCTTAAACCACAGAGCCACCCTATACGGCAAGCCAGGCAGACGAGCTGTTTTAGAGAGGCTGAGGGGGGAAGGAGGGACCCGATGCTGACATCAGCTGGTGGCACCAACTGTCAGAAGCCCAGCAACAGACAAAGGCCTCAAGACGGCTGGCTGGAGAGGCAGGAGTGGCGTGGTGGCCAAGGGGGAAGAGCTTGTCTGGACAAATTAAGTGTCAGATAACAAAGGAGCTGCGGTGGCTCAAGTGGTTAAGACACTGAACTGCAGGCTGTGGAAGGTCGATAGTTCAGCAGTTCGAGACCCGGGTGCTGCAGGACGGAGTGAGCTCCCGTCTCTAGTTCCAGCTCCTGCCAACCTAGCAGTTCAAAAGCAAGAAATTGCAAGTAGATAAATAGGTACCACTTCGGTGGGAAGGTAACAGCGTTCCGTGCGCCTTGGTATTTAGTCATGCCGGCCACATGACCACGAAAACGTCTTCAGACAGCGCTGGCTCTTCGGCTTTGGAACGGAGATGAGCACCGCAACCCTAGAGTCGGATTCAACTGGCTTTCGAGCAAGGGAACCTTTACCTTTACTAACAAAGCTATTACTAGTGTAATGACACTGTAAGACTGCAGGTCACACTCGCCAGTTGAAGCAGAGGGGAAGTGAGGCTATTCCCTCTGGAGGAATTTGACGCGCAGTCGTGAGATCACACTTCCCTTTGTAGCCGCAAGCTCAGCCCGTCACTGTGTGATCAGACGCAACTGCGGGTGAGTCAGGGCTTTTTGGCTGTTTGTTTCCCATGCGCATAAACAAGGAATCACACCTCCACACTGAGGGCCCCCTATGGGGTATGCGATGATGCGCATACTGCGAAGGGGGGGGGGAGATGGCCTGATCATCCCGATGGCTTGAGAGTGTACTTGAGCAATCAGAGAGGGGAAAGTCTGTCTGTGGCCTGTCAGAACCCGTTTACTACCGGACTTTCCCCTGTGTCTTTTATCCTGTCTTTTATCTCCACTTCTGTGGCAGAGCAGCACAGGTTGCCCACGCTGCAGGACGCTTCCCAGATGTTGATGTCTAATTGCTCCCTTTAAATCCGTAAGGCATTCACACCTGTGTCGGATCCAAAGGCGCATGTGATCGCAGCCTCAGTCATAAACTATAACTATAAACGTGATGACCACTGTTCACATTTTTAGTCTGTTTTTGGAAAACAGACTGATGACAGAACTGAATTCAGTAACTCAAACGTATTTGGGGCAAAAATTACTTTCTTTTCCTATGGAAAAAATGTTATAAGTCTAGATAAAGCAAGGCACTTTCTTATGCTATCATGCCTGGGACAGCCAGGCTGTGGGAGTAGAAGCAGCAAGAGCAATTCTTATCATCAGAAGAGGCAGATTCAAGAGCAGCTGGAGCCCGAAACGCTCTCAGTGTACCCTACTATCCCACAAACAACATGGGCAGTTTGTATCTGGCTGAATGCAGAAATAAATGATCGACAAAGACAAAAGCTCACTGTCCACATTATACCCAATTCCTTCCCTGCAATGAAAACAGAAGGATTTTTTTTTACATGTGGGTGTTTACTGTAATGCATTCTATTGTATTAATACTTTTTTGTTATTACAAAGATTTCTCTGTCATCTATCCTGAGAAGAAGGCATGCTCTGTTCACTTACAACAGAGTCCTGAGAAGGCATGCTCTGTTCACTTACAACAGATTCCTCTTTTAGATTCTGCAGCATCCAGTTTTCCAGTGACTGAAAGTCTCTACCTCCTTGATACTTCAGCGTTTCTCGGTCTGGTCTAAATAATTTTAGGCTGCAAATAGTTGAAGACAATGAGACAAATGTGTTCAAGGTCATAAAAGCTTGAAACATTCTGAAAACAATCACAGTTATCGCATTTTGTCAGAACTGAAAGAACAGTAGTCACAATGGTCCTTTTAATCCCAGGTTTTGAGAGTTCCGTCAGTTTCAATAACACATTATGCCTTCCAAGTGCTGACCTCTGGTACTGCTCTGAAAACTTCCAAACAGCTTTTGAGGTAAAGACAGATTTAAGATTGTAATTGTGGAAGTGGTGATTTGAATACAAATCTCTGTCAAGACAACATACACACATTCAGCTGTTCTGGACTGAGCTCTAGAATAATCTGGTTCTGCAACTTTCTATCACATTAAAGGAAAAGCTGTTTGAGAAAGGCACCTATTGGCTAGTGCTTCTCACAGTACCAATATACTTTTCCACCAAAGCCTTAGAGCAGCTTTTAAACTGGTAACATAAAAAGTGGCTGTATATATGTATGAAGGCTGCTTTAAAAACTATAAAGGAAGAGCACACCTGAAGGATGAAGGAGAAGCAAGACAGAGCTGATCCAGTATTTATTTACAAGACATCTATATGTGCACCACTTACAGGTGACACATCCACTGTGACCACTGCAGAAGTATGGATCTGCATTTATATCCCTTCACTTTATATTAATCATGCTTAATATTAAGAGTGAGTCTTCCAATCTGACCAACTGGTGAAAATTTCTGGTCTTGCTTGCTGAAACGTTTACAGGATGTTCAAAGTCTCTAACAAGCACACAAGGTCCATTGAATCACGCAGACAGTATCTCTCTGTTGTCTTGGCTCTTCCATAAGCTACTATCCTATTTGGAAGTGGTGTCACTACTGACTGAGAAAAAAACCCAGAAATTATTTCTAACAGGATTCATTAGGCTATTAAGAAAGTTGCTTCTCTGAACTGGCATGCTGTTTGAACTGTGACTTCATTTAAAGATGATTTGGTCAACACATGATGTGTACATTTCTTTCTCAAAAGTATGCTGATCAATTCAGATACCTGCTAATCATTATTTGATTGTTATTTTTACGAGTTACCTAAACATGTTACCTAAATGCGTACAAAAAACCCTCATCCCAGAATACATGAAAAGGGCGTACAGGATTGGATCCAGTGCAAGAATCCTTGATCTTCCCAGTTTTCCACTCCCTTCCGTCAGCCATTCCCAATCCTGGAAAAGTGTACTTCAAGGTACCCAGCCACGTGGCTCAGAAGATTAGAGTGGAGAGGGGGAAGGGGGGCAAAATTGTTTTCTTCTTCCACATTCAACAGTGGACCTTTGCTCACAGAACAGGCAAGAGGGAGCAATAAACCTTCCCGGAGTCAAAAATGGCTGCTGGGGAGAGGGGAGACTCTCACCACTTTCCACTGACAGATTGCAAGATCCAACCCACGGTCTCCTCCGCATCACTCACTGAATGAAGACAACCAGTCTTTATTTGCACCACCTGATAACCTCCCCTTTATAAGCTGAGAGCGCTGTAGCTGAGAGTCACACAGCCTCGAGAATCACAGATTGTCAAGACGATGTACCCCTGTGCTTTTCCTGACAACTGCTCTTAAGACTGCTAAACCAGTTATGCAGAATATAGAACGCTGCATTTTATATGAAGAACCTCAAGACTCTTAAACGAATAAAAATGCTAGGAAACGGTCCAGAGACTGACGGACAGACACGGCAAGTTAAGCCCTTTGATAGCTGCAGTCTACCAATAAGCGTCAGATAATTTACAGTAAATATGAAACTGAACAGCTGTCAGCCTCACACAAGTTCCGCTGGGATGGCCTAAGGTTATGTAAATCCCGTAACAGGGAGGAAGTCCACAGGGAGAAGCCGTCTCTACAGAATCACCCAACGGGCTCCCCCTGCCAAGAAGTGTAGATGGATATTTGGAATTACAGTTTGAACTTTCGGGGTTTCATTAATCACTTTCTTTCCTGACTTAGCAATAGAAAAATGCATTGAAAGGAAGGAAATGCTCAGCAATGGCTGTACCAGATCAGGTGTGGTCTGTATCACCACCGCCCAGTGGAGCAACTGAACGGTCTTCTGCTAGCTATAAAACTGTTACATCAGTCTGGTGCAATTACACAGCTGTTCTTATCCTGGCATAGGCAAACAAATGGGCATGTTTATTACACCTCTTGCTATAATCTGGGAGCAGCAATGAGCAAATATCATGCATATTTTATCACGGAATGCTGCTTTTATTCACTCGAGCAAGGCTGGTTAAAGCAACGTACAATGTTAAGGGGTTTTAAAAAACAGAGACCATCTCCTTGCTAAATTAGCTGTTGCCAGCATAAAGTCACAGTCGCAGGAGGAGGAAAAACTGAATTCCGTTCCGTCCCAGATATAAAACTGAATCTAGTGCAACAGTATGATACTTCAGAACCACATGGCAGCAAGGTAAGCCTGTTGAAACTGAGCCTTTGATTACTAAGATGTTACCGAAACAAAAATCAAGTGCAGTTACTTTCATCAAGTCATCAGAGGCATACAGACCCCCCCCCAAAGAAATAGATGGAAAGAGAAAAGATTAAGAGTCCAGTAGCACCTTATTACAGACTAACAAAAACTGTGGTAGGGTATGAGCTTTCGTGAGTCATTGCTCACTTCTTTTCCACTGGTAGAGACAGTTTAACACGGCTACACATCTTGATCGATCTCCATGGAAAGGGAAGTAGAAGAAAGGTGTACGTTTTAGACTTACGTTGGGTATCCTCTGACACCAAATTCGGAACACAGTGGAGCATCCTTAGTGCAATCCACTTTCACAACATAAATAAATGAATCTTCCACACTGTTGTACTTGTCCCCAAGCTCGTTCCAAGTTGGCTGCAGACGCTGACAGTGTCCACACCTAGGAGAGAAGAAAAACAACTAATACTTTGGAGATGATAAAGTTCTCCATGGATTTCAGCTTGCTCCTGTATTACTGAACTACAGAAGAGCTTTGCCATCCATGCTGTTTTCCCTCTAATTCTTTTTTTTAAAAATTTTATTGAGAGAAATGCAACAGACTATCCATGCTGTTTTCCCTCTAATTCTCACTCATGCAGTTTCGTGGAAACCTATGGGACTTTTGCTTTTATCATTCAGACAGTGGTTTTCAAATTGTGTTCTACGCATTACAGTCGATCAGCAGTATATTCGTGGAAACCTATGAGACTTTTGCTTTTATCGTTCAGACAGTGGTTTTCAAATTGTGTTCTGGGGAAAATCTGATGTTTCTTCAGTGCAATCCTAAAAACATTTTCCTGGGTGTAAGCCCCAATAAACAGACATAAGCAGGATTCCGAGCAGTTCTGCTTAGGATGGCATTGTTAGAAGTTTATGTTCTGCAATACAAAGATCAGTCATGGCCACAGGATATGATCTGAAAGCACATGACACAACAACATTGCTGAAGTTATGTGGATCTGGGTCTAGTACCTGTGTGGAGACCTGCCTGAGAATGCAAATTGACCATTCTACTTTTCTGGAAGAAAGATATTGATCAAATGAACAAAAACAAACAAAAACCCCTGTTGTTATCAGTTGCTTTATACAATGTGCACCCACAAGAGAGTACAGACTATGTTTACGGTGGATGACGACATCTGACAAGACTAGACAACACATGAAATGATGGTGTATCCCACAACACCTCCCAGAACCTCCTACAGTGTACAAGGGGGTTTAATGACACAGGGGCAGAGACCACTAAATGAAGAAAAGATTCTCTGAACACAGATAGTTTGAAAGCCACTGTTGTAACCATCTTTGTGTGTCTGGGACCACATGATGTTACCATACTGCTGAAGCTAAGTAGGTACAGATTTGCTTCTAAACTATTCCGTTGCCTGTGACAGTTCTCCTATACCTCCGAAAATGGCCCCCATAGCCTTTGTAAGTTCTTATAGAGAGCCTGCGCGGTGTAGTGGTTAAGAGCAGCAGACTCTAATCTGGAGAATCGGGTTTGATTCCCCACTTGTCCTGCACATGAAGCCTACTGGGCAACCTTGGGCAAGTCACTGTTCTTTCAGCCCCATCTACCTAAGAAGGTGCCTGTTGTGGGGAGAGGAAGGGAAGCCAAGCCGCCTTTAGATTCCTTAAGGTAGAGAAAAGTGGGGTATAAAAACCAACTGTTCTTCTCCAAAATAGTCCACAACATTTTGTCACAGGTGTAGGCTTGTAACGCTTACTCCTGAACTATTTGTATAAATGTCACAGATCTACGGTTCATGCTTTCCCAGTCCAGGGTTTCTCTATCCATCTCGAAGCAGTCTTACCTAGACCAGAACACACATCATGGTTCTAAATGAACCACACAGCAAGCAAACCCATTTCTGTGGCAATATTTGCAAGTACTTGCTACATATTGATAATATCCATGTCCTCTATGTACCCAGTGGCCATTTGGAAAGGGGGCAGGACAGACCCACAAAGTGAGAGAGAGAGAGAGCACACTGTGCGTACTTGCAAATTTTAACACCGGCCTAGGGTGACTTGCCAAGAGAAGCTTTCGGTAGCACCATACAGATGACCATAATGTGTATTCTGGCTTTGTGTTATGAAGGAGGCATAAATAAAAGGGCAAGGGAGAATAAATCATGCTGTTTCCTTTTGTGCTTCAAGTGTAACATGTGATGGGAGAACCTGTGGAGGAAATGTGTAAATTCTTATCTTAATTAGCTCCCCAGAAAATACACCATTTGCACTTTATTATGCAAAGCCTGGAAAAACTCTAGAACATCCTTATATGATTTTGCTGAATATGATCCACCTTGGGTATGGTGGGGGGGGGGGGACACAGCATGAGACTGCTAGTGCTGATATCACACTTTGTAAAGTTTTCCGTTTGTGGGGCCAAATAAGTGCCCCTGGGGCCACATGATGTTACTATACTGCTGAAGCTAAGCAGGTATAGATTTGATCAGTCCCTTGAATGGAAGACCACTAGTCATGAAACACCAGGATAGCGAACAAGTATGTTAAAAGCATTTTCCCACTTATATATTAACTTCTGAAGGGGAGAGAAAGAGCATTGTTCCAGGCATGCATCGTTTTAGGCTTGTCATTAACATGTCATCTGGTTGCAACCAGTGATCTGAAATTCCCCTCTATGACCAGATGGGAACTCATAGCTCCGACTTGCAGCACATTGTCCAGGATGAACTCTTTGTAACAAAAAAATTAAAACCCATTGGATAAGCTCAAGCTTACTGCTGACTGAACTGGTTTCAGTTATGGAGTATTTTTAGCACCTTGCTTTGTTTTGCAAAGAGCTCAGCTCTCTTCAAAGATCCAGTGGGACCTTAGAAACCAATGACATTTTATTCCAGCATCAGATTTCATGAGAGAAATTATTATTATAATTATGTTATTATAATCTACTTCGGTTTACCTTTTTCTTGCTCTAAAACTGACCTATAGGCAAGGATCTAAAGTTATCTCTGATCAGCTATTTGCATTTGTTGCAGGGACTGCATTAGCTTTAAAACAAGCTGGTACCTGTTTTTAAATGGAAGATACCTGAAAGCTATTCAAGACAGCTTAAGAGGAAGAAAATGGTCACTTGGCTAATGTTGAAAGAGCTTCTATTACTTATTATATCTTTGGGGTGAACTCTGGTAGCAAGTTGCAGCCTGAATTCTAACATCCTCATGGGGAACAGGGGAGAAGAAAGGAGATATGCACGTTTATTACAAATAGCTAATAGATTTGAGGACAATTAATTCTGTTTTGGCTTGAGTTAGCTATAATCTCTTAAAAATAACTGTTAATGAAAGGGATGTAATTGTGGCCACAGTTTTTCTGTATGCTCATCTGAAGTTACATCAAGGTGGGCAGAAAGTCCTACTATACATTTTCCATTACTTTTTAATTTTGTAATCTCAGAACTGACGGGTTTTTCAATCTTTGTTTTATAAGTTCTGCAAATAACAGACAATGACAGAAAAGTGATTTTAAATTACCATATATACTGATGTTACTAAATATTTCTGTAGGCTAGTTAAAGGTAAAGGTTCCCTTGCTCGAAAGCCAGTCGAATCTGACTCTAGGGTTGCAGAGCTCATCTCCGTTTCAAAGCCGAAGAGCCAGCGCTGTCCGAAGACGTTTCCGTGGTCATGTGGCCGGCATGACTAAACACCGAGGCGCACGGAACGCTGTTACCTTCCCACCAAAGTGGTACCTATTTATCTACTTGCAATTTCTTGCTTTCGAACTGCTAGGTTGGCAGGAGCTGGAACTAGAGATGGGAGCTCACTCCATCATGCGGCACCCGGGTCTCGAACTGCTGAACTACTGACCTTCCACAGCCTGCAGTGCAGCGTCTTAACCAGGCGGACCTTGTGAATTCTGTAATCACTGGAATCTTCCATGTGTCCCACTTCAGGCACTCCATCACTCTCACGAGCAAACTGCAGCCACAATAACTTTTTTTTTTAGAGGTTAGCTAACTAGGGTAGTTTAGGCCCAACTGCAACCATGACATTGGTGAGAAAAAAAATGGGTCTCCTGCTCAGTTTTCGGTCCAGATTAGGCACGACACGTTTAGTGTTAGCATGCCAGTGATCTGCAGTCCGGGCAGATTGCATAGGCAAATAATTCTACCCCACCAGCGTCCTATTTAAATTAAGCCTCTCATGTGCACTCTTGTTTTTAAAAGACATTTGGAACACAAAAGATTTTTCACATGATATGTGCAGGAGCATATCAATGAGCAGGGGGGTTGAAAGATTAATACCCTGGCCCAATCCCCAGAGGGAGAAAGTCTGAAATATTGTAACCTTAGGGAAGATGTTA
>NW_015174312.1:543548-546904 GCF_001447785.1 Gekko japonicus | reverse complement strand
CCCTTATTCCCTCCTCCCTACTCCCTCCACTGGCTTCCCGCAATGCGTTCCCCCCTTTTTTAAAAGTTGCAATATAACTCAAGATAACATAGTTTAACTCAATATTGTTCTAAACATAGTAAATTTTGCTTTACATCCCAGTTTTTCTCTAAGTATATTTTAAAGTTATTCCATTCTTCAAAAAAATGCTTGGTCTTCTTTGTTGTTCAGTTTTTTCGTGATTTTATCAATTTCTGCCATGAACAGAACTTTGCGTATCCATTCTTCTATTTCTGGTATTCTCTCTTGTTTCCAGCTCTGAGCGAAGACCATTCTTGCTGTTGTTATTAAGTACCAAAGCAGAGGGTTTTTTGTTGCATTTATTTCTTCCATTTTAAGCCCTAGTAATAGAGTTTTGGGAACCTTTTTAAATGAGCATTTCATTTTTCACATTTATGTAAAACAGATATTTGTTGAAATTTGTGCCAGACCTCAGGTCACCCTTATTTATTATGTCCTTTGGAATTTTACAATAAGGAGTTTCCAGAAACTTTTGAGAATTTAAAACAGACTTATTGGCATGAGAAGAACTGTAGGGTGGTGGCGAAGGTAAACAAACAGGAATCTAGAGACAAATCTGGTGTTAAAGTAACAGGTAGGGAATTGGAAGACTGAATTGAATCTCCAACTGAGGGGTGGACCCAGGTTACACGAAGGAAATCAGTCAGAAGTCAGACGAAAGAAAGTGAATGTAACAAGAAAGGGGCAGAACAAGGGGCGGAACATAACAGGTTTGGAGTACTACAGGGGCATGATAACCTATCTGATGATGCTATGGAGGTAGTAGAAGGAAATGCTATGGAGGTAGTAGAAGGAAATTCTGAACAACGGGAGGAGAAGGATAGGAATACTGGAGTAATAAGTAAAGATATTAAAGCAGTAAATAAGGATGTAAGTCAGGTTGTTAGGCCAAAACAATATAAGACAGTGGATGAGATGACAATGGAGGAAATAGAAGAGTTGATTTCTAAGACAAAACAGGAATATAAGAAGGTATGGGAGGACCGGCGAGACATGGGGGAGGACCCTGACGATTTACGTGATAGTTTATCTGGGAAACAGGAGGAATCTCACAAATCACAGCTTTTTAAGAAGAGACAACGGTTCTTAAGAGATAAAGTTACGGTGTTGAGTTGTGAACTGGGGAAGAAAAGGGATGTTGAGGATGCTAAAGAGGATGCTAAAAAGGTACACGTACAGAATAATATAATGGAAGCAGATGATGATGAAGATGCCCAGGTACTTTTGGGTCAGGAACACCTGTTCCCTCCTCCGTTCAAACTACAGGAAAATATAGCAGTTACGACTTATTTATTAATGTATTAATGTATTTTATCATTATTCCGTTAATGGTTTTGTTTTTTCAAACTGTGTAAAGTTATTAATATTAATGTTAAAATGGATAATGTTCTTTTATGTATTGTTACTAATTATATGTATGTGGAAAGGTATTCAAAAATAAAAACTTATTTTCCTAAAAAAAAAAACCCAAAAACCTTATTTCTCTAACCCTAACCCTAGAACTAAAACTAAAACTAGAACTAAAACTAAAACTAGAACTAGAACTAGAACTAACGGTCCCTGCAGTTGCAGGGTTGAAGAGCTCCCGGTTTTATGTCGTGTTTTTGGTCTTTTAAGACCATTTTCCCACGGATTTTCATGCAGTTTTCGACGGATTATCCTGTCTAAATGGGTCCCCCTCGGGGGTACCGAAAAATGGAAGCCCCCCCCGGCTGGGGGGGACCAGAAAAAAGCACCTGAAAGTTCTCCCATTGAAGGCAATGGGGAAAAGCTGCTGACTCATTCCTCATTGGAATCAATGAAACCTCTCCTTAAAGATCAACAGCAGGCCTTGAAAGAGCCTGTACCTTCTCAACTGATGAAAGGACACAGAGGAGAACTTGAAGATGAAAGAAGAGCCCTTTCTACACCTGAGGTAGGAGTCTACTCTGATTGTAAAGATAATATAACTGATGGAGCTGAGGGCTCTTGTTCTAAGACTTTAGATCAGTATTATGCAGACTTGAGTGAATTAGAAAGCTCTTCTAAGAAGGTTTCTTCACAGATTTTGTTAATAGACTTTTATGTGAGTCAGACTACTGACCCTATGATACTAGAGGAGCTGGAGAAAAAGAAACAGATATCTGCTGTACAACTTGTCTGATAAATCAGCAGAGGGAATGCATTGCAGAACAAAATATAGAGACAGTAATTTGTGGTTTGTCTTCTGAGATATCACCAGATTTATCCCTGCAGACTGAGTTTGTGCCAGTTCCTTTTCCTGAGAGACCACCAGACTTTTCTTCTGTGAAAGAGCACCAAAAAAGCAAACAAAAGAAGCATTTTGAATCAGGAGTGGTGCAGCAGCAGCAGCAGTATCAGGAACATCAGGAAGACCGAGTACCTCAGAGTAAAAGGCGGAGACAAGACGAAACTCCTGAACAGCTCAGTTCTATGTTGCAAGGAGACCAAGCTCAAGGAAGCCAAGAAGGCCGAGACCAAGAAGGGATGGAGGAGGAAGGGGAACCACAGCAGCCCCTTACTGATGGTTTGCAGTTGCAGGTTTCCAAATTGACAACTTTACCCAACAAAGAGTTGGACTCTGCTGCCTCTAAACAAGGACAGATATAACCTAAGTTACACTCCCAAGTTTTACAAGGGCCAGGTAAAGGACTACCTAGGGAAAAGGAGAGGCAGAGAGTGGAGACTGCTAAGGATATACCTCCTAAGACTTTTGATTACGACAAGGATAGAAGGGAAGATGACGAAATTTATGAAGAATTCTTAGAGGAACTGAGATAAATGGAAAACGATGATCCATGCCAATGGTTTGTTGTTCATTTTCGGTACAAGGAACTAGATCCACACAAAGATCCACACAAGCTGACTGAACAATATATAATAGAGGAGCTTCTTTTCAGTTCCCTTAAGATAAAACGAACTGACATTTTGGCAGTTATTATACCTCTTGGTCTTAGAGAAGTGGATATATGTTTGATTTCACAAAAAGCATATTTTAAATTTTGGGGGGCTTTGAAGGAGGTACTTAGGCAAGGCCCAAGATTTTTGGAGGAATATGATGTTATTCCATTGTTTAGTGGGGAATCAAGGGTTTTAACCATTTCTTTCAGGACAACGACTATCCCAGAGGAAGATGTGGAATTTTGGCTGCAAAACCACTGTAAGGTTCTCATGCCCCCTAGGAAGCGTTTAAATGAGTGTGGAGTCTGGGGAGGGGAATATAAGGCAGTAATTGGTCTTCACAGGGATGGCGCTGGGAGATTGAAGCATTTACCAAAGTATTTCTTTCTAGGACA
>NW_015174312.1:534776-543208 GCF_001447785.1 Gekko japonicus | reverse complement strand
TGAGCAGGAGGCTCTTTAGGTCCTCTTCACTTTCTGCCATCAGAGTGGTATCGTCTGCATATCTGAGGTTGTTGATCTTTTCCCCAGCAATCTTAATTCCCGCTTGTGATTCATCTAGGCCAGCATTTCGCATGATGTACTCTGCATATATATTAAATAAGCAAGCCGACAATATACATCCTTGTCGTACTCCTTTTCCTATGTGAAACCAATCAGTTGTTCCATATCCGGTTCTAACTGTTGCTTCTTGACCCTTATACAGGTTTCTCAAGAGACATGTGAGGTGGTCTGGTACTCCCATCTCTTTTTTTTTCCTATTTAAATTTTTTATTGATTTTACCGTATTATAACAAACAAAGCTTATGTCAAAGATGCATAGCAATATAACACAATGATACATAATATTGAAGTTATAAGTGAACAATAGTTAAATTTCTTGAGTAGGATTTGTACAATGCAGAACAATGTAAAACGATGTCATTTAACATATTAGGAGTATGAGATTTACAGGAGAAAGAATAAGGTGCAATCACAGTATCATTCACTATTACTTAACAAAATACCTTGTTGAAGATACCTTTGGCGAGCATGCAAACTATTTCAGAGATTATTAATAGGAAGATACAGATCCATTTCAGATATTCTTTCCATGTCGGAGGTATGTATTCAACTTCCGAAAGATAAGACAGGATTGGAAACCATTTGGCACTGAACGTCTTGGTTGAGTATTTGTTCGAGTCATTATTAGTTTTATCTGTTATACTCTCTAAGACATATTGGTCCCATAATTTTCTGAACCATGTCTGAATATCTGGGGCGTTTTTGTCTTTCCACATTGAGGCGATAGAGACCCTGGCTGCGTATAGCATTGTTTCCATTGTGGTTCTGTAATGATGATGATTAATTTGATCTGGCCATATCTCTAACAGTAAAGTTTCAGGGTCTAGTGTAAGTTTAATATCTAAAATCTGTTGTATCTTGAGTATTACTTCATCCCAGAAGAGTTTTATTTTTGTACACTGCCACCAGCAGTGAGCAAAGGTCCCCTGTTCATCACATCCCTTCCAGCATTTTGGTGAATAATTAGGCGATATGTGAGATATCGCTTTAGGTGTTAAGTACCACCTCGTGATAAGTTTTAATTTTTGGATTTCGACTGCGTATGAGCGCGGTTTGCTATAAGAGGGTTTCCAGATCTCCATCCAGATTTTTTCATCTAACTGTTTGGAGCAGTCTTTTTGCCAGGTTGTTTGGTAGGATAAGGTGTCAGATTTGTGAGTTTTAAGCAGGATTTTATAGATGGCTGAAATCATACCCTTATTTTGTTGGTTATAGTTTTTAATTATGATCTCAAAGTCTGTTAAAGGTTTTGAAACGATTTCTTTCAATTTTAATTGACTGACTACATGTTGCAATTGCAAGTACAGGAACCAAGGAATCTTTTGCCCTGTTGTTCTTTCCAGATCTATTTTGGAGTGAAGTCCTTCTTTTTTGACTGCGTTGCAATACCTGGACAGATCAGCCTCTCTCCACCTCCTCCGGAACTCCTGGTGAGTGTTATTTTTGAACCAGTTTTGTGATGTGTAGATTGAAAATCTCGAAATTGGCGGGAGGAGCTTGTGTCTAATTTTGGCCCAGTATTTTAGTGATGTGTAAAGAAAATTGTTCTTTAGTGCGGCCTTGATTGCATTTGGTTTACTATCCCATAAAAGTGAGTCGATTTCATTTGGGTCTGCTGGATCATGAAGTATATAAACCCATTTCGGTGTTGAGGATGTTCTTTGAAATCGTATTACATTGGCTAGTAATGTGGCTTTGTAGTATGTAATAAGATCAGGAAGACCATAACCTCCATGAATCTTAAGTCTTTTCAAAACTTTGTGACCTATACGTGGTTTTTTGTTGTTCCACAAAAATTTACGTAGAGTAGCTTGCCATTTGTTTAAATCAGTTTGAGGTATGTGGATTGGTAATGCTCTAAATAGGAAAAGGAATTTGGGAAGGATAAACGTCTTTATAAGGTGGAGTCTTTCCAGCCAAGTGAGGTTTAATTTAGTCCAATTTTGTATATCCTTTTGGATTTTTGTGTGTACATCAGAGTGGTTGCATTTAAGCAGATTGGAGTTTTCTAGAGTTAAGTTTATGCCAAGATAGTGAAGTGTCCTTATGGCCCAGCTAAATTTGTATTGGTTTTTGATAGTGTTTTGTACATCTTCTGGTAGGCATATAGGTAGAATTTGTGATTTAGAGTCATTTATGCCTAATCCAGAAATCTTCTTAAAGGATTGCAGTAGGGACATCAAAGCAGGGAGAGATTTAATAGGATCTGAGATATATAACAGCATATCGTCCACAAAAAGCGAGAGTTTATGCTCAGTTTGATGTATTGAGATCCCTGAGATGTTAGCGTTCTTCCTGATAGCTTGTGCCAGCGGCTCCACTACTATCGTGAATAGCAGTGGGGATAAGGGGCATCCCTGTCTGGTACCTTTGCCTAATTTAATTGGTTCAGAGAGGGTACCGTTTACTTTGATTCTGGTGGAGGGATGTGCATATAAACTTTTCACAGCTCTAATAAATTTGGGACCAAAGTTCATGTTTTGCAGTGTTGTAAACAAGTATTGGAAATTGACCGTGTCGAACGCCTTTTCCACATCTAGCGTGAGAAAGGCTGCTGGGGTTTTTGTGGTGTTACAGTGTTGAAGTATTTGTAAGGTACGGAAGGTGTTGACTGAGAGATCTCTTTGGGGTATGAATCCTACCTGATCGCTGTCAATATAATCAGGAATAAATTTATTTATTCTTTTGGCCATAATTGAGGAAAAGATTTTTAAGTCCTGGTTGAGGAGAGATATGGGGCGGTATGAACTGGGCAGTAGAAGATCTCTGCCTTTTTGGGGTATGACCACTGTTTCCGCCTGATTCCAGGATGGGGGAATGGTTCCTGTTTCTAGAATGTGATTAAACATTGACACTAATGGTTTAACAAGATTTGGGGCAAAAGCCTTATAAAATTCACTAGGGTATCCATCAGGGCCTGGAGTTTTGTTTAGTTTGAGTTGTTTGATAGTGTCCAATACTTCTTGCTCTGAGACATTGTCATCTAAAAACTCCTTGTGTATCTCCGTCAGTTTGCTGTGTATAGGAAAGTTGGAGGATTCTTTTGGGAAAGTGGCAGGGTCAATAGGTGTATTGGTATACAGTTGACAGGTGAGTGTAGTATTCTTGGAAACTATGAGCAATTTTTTCTGTTTGGGAAACTACTTCTCCTTCTTTTGTTTTGATGGATTGTATTTGTTTGGATAGTATTTGTTCCTGTACTTTATGTGCTAGGAGTTTGAGTGTGCGTGAGGATTTAACCCAATACTTCTGTTTTGTATAAAGAAGTTGCTTCTTTATTTTATTTGTCTCTAGTAAGGCTAGGTTTCTGCGTTCAGCCTGTAAAAGTTTTAGTGTATGTGTTGATCTAGTTTGTTTGTGTTGTCTGTCCAAAGTTTTAATTTTATTCAGTGTTTCCATTTCTAATTGTTGTCTTCTTTTTTTTAGGTGTGTGGAGGTCGAGATAATGGAGCCTCGAAGGACCGGTTTTAAAGCATCCCATATCATATTTGGGGAAACATCAGTGTTTGTGTTGTCGGCAAAGTAATTTTTAATATCTTGTTCAATCTGTTCTTTCATTAGCGGGTCTTTCAATAAAGAGGTATTTAAGTTCCAATGTCTGTGTGTCTTATTTTCTACATAATGTCTGAGGGTGCATTCTAGCCAGTCATGATCTGACCACCTGAATGGTTCAATGTCTGCTTCAGTTGCCTGTCCTACTAATGAATGAGATAGTAAAATTATGTCTATTCTTGTGTGAATGTTATGTCTTATTGAATAGTATGTAAAATCTTTTTCACCTGGGTGTAAAAGACGCCATATATCTGTAAGGCCGTGTTCCTTCAGTATGGATTCCAATTGTTGGCATTCGGGATAGAGATGGAGAAAGGTGAGATCTGTCCAAAGTATTGTCGGCAATGTAATTAAAATCGCCCCCCAAGATGATATCTCCTTCGGCAAAATCTTTCAGCTTATTCAGTGTCATGCGAATAAAATTTATCTGCCCTTCGTTCGGGACGTATATGATGGCAATGGTCATTTTTCTGTTTTCTAGCAACCCCTTTATAAAAAGATATCTTCCAGAGGAATCAACAAGTTTATTTTCCAACTGGAAACGTATATTGTTTGATATTAGGATTGCCACCCCTTTTGATTTTGAACTCCCTGGGGCTAGGAATTGGGCTTGAAATTTTGGAGATCTAAAAATTAGTTTCTCCTCTTTTTTGATATGGGTCTCTTGTAACAGGATAATATCAGATTTCGTTTTTAGGATGCTAGATAAGACTCTCCGTCTTTTGACAGGGTGGTTCAAGCCTCTAACATTAGAAGACATAATTTTGAAGTTCGAATTCATACTATTGACGTTCAGTACAGAATGGTAACCTTACCGTGAAGAGGATGTACACTCTTGGATCTGAGGAATTTGGGTAGTAGTTCCTTTCGGATAAGCGCTGGTCTTAGGCTTTTAGTAGGACGGCTGTATTGATTTTTGGTGCAAGGTATATAGATGGAAAATCTGGATAAAGTCAGATAGGAAAATTAGTTATATATAAAAAAAGAATAAACCACGCACTTTATTGGATATTGTGTGTAGGTAATCAGACCTTCCTGTAAAGATTTGTTAAATATAGATGTACGCAATTTTGTTGAATCAGTGAGGATGCGAAAATGATGTATTACCCACTTTAAAATCCCCTACAAGAAACACAATAAAAATTGTTAAGAAGATGTTGCTTTGCAAATTGCTGTTGTACAGGGTTTTCACTCACTACAGTTTTCTAATAAATTGATATAACTACCCAGTCAAGAATTAAATGCAAATAGTAGTAGAAGAGTTTATCATTTACAGAGTGTTGAGGTATTATCCTTATTTCCCCCCCTTTTTTGAAATGGTTTTAACTATTGTTAATATCAATAATATTGTACTGAAGTCAGTACAGTAGTTCAATTACTTTAAAGCTGTTAAACTCAAGCAGGTCTCTTAGAGTAAGATGGAAGTAATGATATAGTACAAAGGTAATAAAAGAACCAGTAAGCAAAGAAGAAAGTAGCCTATAGTCAAAAATAATGGATGCTCTCTGGGCTCTCACTCTTTGGAGTTAAAAGCGAGAGGTTGGGGTATATTCCTTCTTTGAAGGACCCCAACACCTATGTCAGAGAGTAAAAAGTAATTATTGTTTATACTCAAATTGATGTTATATTTATATATCTATTTCGCTCTTCTTTTTTTTCTTTTGTTTTGTAACTATAAAACTATTAGAACTTCCCCCCCTTCCCTCCCTCGATCCCCCATACTGATTAGAAATAACAATTCATTAACAACCTTAAAATTCATTGCTGGAAAATCTTAAAAACAAGTGCCCTAGAAATACTAAGTATTTGATTCAGTGAAAAGTAAACAATCGTCCACTTAGTAATCTGTTGCTGGATGTATGGCTATTTATAAACGTGACCGACTAGTTAAAGTGATTGCAGCCAACATTTTACACTTGCATAAGAAGGTTCATCCGGAGTTATCCAGCAGAGTGAACATGGAGAAGCGATTTCTTATATTATCTTTCAGCTTGGAGTATAGGAATTGTTTGAAGTTTATCTAGGTATAAGAGAAATAAAGAGTGTCTTTTACGAAGCTGTAATTTTAGTTCTGAACTGGCATGTTACTCAGAGTCTGACGGCTGCTGCGGCGGCGTTTCCGAATATGGGTGCTTGTTCGATTGTCTGCTGAAGTCCATTGGGGTTTCTATGTTCAGCGTATGTAGAATCCTCGTTCCTTCTTTCACGTCATTGATTCTATATTGCTTGCCTTTGATCGAGAATTGGAGCGTGAGCGGATTGATCCAAATGTATTTGATATCAACCTCTAAGAGGGATGTAGTCACAGGTTTTAATTCTCTCCATTTCTGAAGCGCTTCACGTGGAAGATCAGGGAAGACTTCAATTTTCTGGCCCAGATACGTAAGATGTCCATTTTTTCTCGCAAAAGTCAGTATTTTTTCCCTGAATCTGCTGTCATTCAGCGTTATCATGATGTCCCGCGCTGGACGAGATTTCAGTAATGAGGTGGGTCCCAGTCGGAATGCCTTCATTATTAGCGGGGAGATGTCATCAGCGGTACCAATTATTTGAGACAGCCAAGTTGAGATATGGAAAGCAAGATCTCCGTTTTTTTCGATGTCTTCTCCCAGGCCTCTTAGTTTCAAGTTATTCTGTCATGCGGATAGATCTAATTTCAAAGTACGTTCGGCAAGTACCTCGTCTGTTAGTTTGAGGTTTTTGATCTCTTCATGGTTCGTGACGCTGTTTCGCATAGCCCCTTCGGCTGTGTGTTGGGTTTCTTTTAAATTCCTTTCAGTGTTTTCCAGCCTGTCATATAATGGCTTAAACATCGTTGCAATGTGATCAGTAAAGGTCTTCTCGATCTTTATTAAAGCCGCGGTCAGGTCGGCCGACGTGACTGGGGTTGGCGTTTCAGCGGTTGGGTTGTCGGTCGCCATTTTGGGTGAGCGCTCGGCTTGTAGGCCTGGGATTTGCGAGGGATTTTGTGCCTCTGTTTCAATACTTAGCTTTTTTAGTTTCTTCGGATTCTGAGTAGCGTTGCTTCTGGTGTTCGTCTCCATAAATTTGACGGTGCGATTGATCGTTAAGGTTGGTATTTGGATCGATGGGAGGTAGGGTTTGCGGGAGAAGATTAACTAGGCAGCCATCTTCTTTTTCCCGCCACCGGAAGTCCCTCCCATCTCTTTAAGGACCTGCCATAGTTTGTTGTGATCCACACAGTCAAAGGCTTTAGCATAGTCAATGAAGCAGAAGTAGATGTTTTTCTGGTACTCTCTTGCTTTCTCCATAATCCAGCAAATGTTGGCAATTTGATCTCTAGTTCCTCTACCTCTTCGAAACCCAGCTTCTACTTCTGGCAGTTCTCTATCCACGTACTGTTGAAGCCTAGCTTGTAGGATCTTGAGCATGACCTTGCTAGCGTGTGATATGAGTGCAATTGTGCGATAGTTTGAGCATTCCTTGGCATTGCCCTTCTTTGGGATTGGAATGTATACTGACCTTTTCCAATTGCTCTTCACAGGGATGGCACTGGGAGATTGAAGGATTTACCAAAGTATTTCTTTCTAGGACAAGATAGGGGAATAACACGATATAGTGGACAGCCTCCAGCGTGCTCTCAATGTGGCGGGTATGTTCATATCCGTCAGAACTGTAAAAACCCTTTATGTGCGATTTGTGGGCAACGAGGCCATAGTTCCATTTACTGCAAGGTGGGTTCTATGTGTAATTTGTTTATCTTCTCTGTCCTGAGGCCTTCTACAACAGATCATATCCTAGGATGTATGAGAAATTGAAAGCTTCTCAACTCAGAATTTTGGATACAGTTCCAGTGGTGGCAAGCCAAGGATGAAAGCAGGTGGGCGGGACTAAGCAAAAATCAACCGGAGTAACACAACGTGA
This sequence comes from Gekko japonicus, assembly GCF_001447785.1. NCBI lineage: Eukaryota > Metazoa > Chordata > Lepidosauria > Squamata > Gekkonidae > Gekko > Gekko japonicus. The sequence goes on along the minus strand of NW_015174312.1, from coordinate 535,651 downwards.
ATTTGATGTTAGTAATAAGTTTGATTTACTGTTATACAGGTGTGGGGATTGAGGAATGTAAATCAACCGGAGTAACACAACGTGAATTTAATGTTAGTAATAAGTTTGATTTACTGTGTTATACAGGTGTGGGGATTGAGGAATGCGAAAGCAATTTACACAGACACTGAAAGAACATCCCAACCCCCATGGCAGCATAGCTGACAACAACCCAGTATAAATGTCAGATCCCAAGTCAGGATAACAAACCCACGTTCCAAAGAAGTAAGATTTATTTCCAAAGCATGGTTGATCATGAACATACAGAGATTGTTCAGAATAACGACAATACACAGGGGCAAAGTAATATAGGAAGTTCAAACTTGGTTAACCCAATGGGTACATTTCCCTCGTAAGGGAGCTGATTAGAAAAGGCGCGAAGTAGCCTGAGAACCACAACAGCCCAATTCATAAACACAAGTTGAGTTCACACGGGAAATCTAATTAGGCCAGGCAACAAGACATAACACCCCGTCATCCACCTGCAGGAGAAACTTGGCAGTTACAGAAGCATACCAGAAGAGAATAACAAAGGGAGAGAAGTGGGGAAGGGGAGGAAGAGGGACGGGACGTGTCCCAGAGAAATGGCAGCTCGCTGACATACTGCCCACCTGAAAATACCACTTACCCACCGTCTCCCGGTTTGGGCGGGAGACCTCCCGGTTTCCCCGGGAGACCTCCAGGCTTGTCCGGGAACATCTTGTGAAACGCCCGAACGTGATAAGGGGCCCGAATATCCCCTTCTTCCACCCATTCGCGGTGCTGGGGACCGAAATCAACCCATTCCACAAGATACCACAATTTCCCACGTTTGAGTCTGGAATCCAGAATGCCTG
>NW_015174312.1:534216-534433 GCF_001447785.1 Gekko japonicus | reverse complement strand
TGTATTTCTCCTTAGCAGAATCAAGAGTGTGACAGAGGAGAGGCCAAGCTGATTGTAAGGACTTGCACCACGAGCCTGCATCAGAGGGGGGGTGGAGTCCTCCCCCGACCTGTCAAGAAAAGGGAGAGGGGCCCCATCATACCCAAACACAGCTTTAAAAGGAAACATACCAATGGACGAGTGAAACGTGTTGTTATAACAATATTCAGCTAAAGGG
>NW_015174312.1:530722-531002 GCF_001447785.1 Gekko japonicus | reverse complement strand
GCGGAGGCAAGGAGAAACTCCTGAACAGCTCAGTTCTATGTTGCAAGGAGACCAAGCTCAAGAAAACCAAGAAGGCCGAAACCAAGAAGGGATGGAGGAGGAAGGGGAACCACAACAGCCCCCTACTGATGTTTTGCAGTTGGAGGTTTCCAAATTGACAACTTTACCCAACAAAAAGTTGGACTCTGCTGCCTCTAAACAAGGACAGATATAACGTAAGTTATACTCCCAAGTTTTACAAGGGCCAGGTAAAGGACTACCTAGGGAAAAGGAGAGGCAG
>NW_015174312.1:521050-530666 GCF_001447785.1 Gekko japonicus | reverse complement strand
ATAAATGGAAAGCGATGATCCATGCCAATGGTTTGTTGTTCGTTTTCGGTACAAGGGACTAGATCCACACAATATATAATAGAGGAGCTTATTTTGAGTTCCCTTATGATGCAAAAAAGTGACATTTTGGCAGTTATTATGCCTCCTGGTCTTAGAGTAGTGGATGTATGTTTGATCTCACAAAAAGCATATTTTAAATTTTGGGGGGCTTTGAAGGAGGTACTTAGGCAAGGCCTGAGATTTTTGGAGGAATATGATGTTATTCCACTGTTTAGTGGGGAATCAAGGGTTTTAACCATTTCTTTCAGGACAACGACTATCCCAGAGGAAGATGTGGAATTTTGGCTGCAAAAGCACTGTAAGGTTCTCATGCCCCCTAGGAAGTGTCTTAATGAGTGTGGAGTCTGGGGAGGGGAATATAAGGCAGTAATTGGTCTTCACAGGGATGGCAATGGGAGATTGAAGCATTTACCAAAGTATTTCTTTCTAGGACAAGATAGGGGAATAACACAATATAGTGGACAGCCTCCAGTGTGCTTTCAATGTGGCGGGTATGGTCATATCCATCAGAACTGTAAAACCCCTTTATGTGCGATTTGTGGGCAACGAGGCCATAGTTCCATTCACTGCAAGGTGGGTTCTATGTGTAATTTGTTTATCTTCTCTGTCCTGAGGCCTTCTACAACAGATCATATCCTAGGATGTATGAGAAATTGAAAGCTTCTCAACTCAGAATTTTGGATACAGTTCCAGTGGTGGCAAGCCAAGGATGGAAGCAGGTGGGCGGGACTAAGCGAAAATCAACCGGAGTAACACAACGTGAATTTGATGTTAGTAATAAGTTTGATTTACTGTTATACAGGTGTGGGGATTGAGGAATGTGAAAGCAATTTACACAGACGCTGAAAGAACATCCCAACCCCCATGGCAGCATAGCTGACAACAACCCAGTATAATAGAACAAAATCATATAGAAAGGTGACCTTTGTCATTCAGTCACTAAGCAAGATAAAGATGACCAACAACTTCCAAACACACAAGAGAAAACTAATGCATTGTGAGACTGCTTCTCTTTTCCTCTATGAATTTCATCACTAACAGCTGCACAGATTTCTCTCCAATATCTTTTTCAAGGCATCCTTTACATCTTTATTTCTCAGACTATAGATTAAAGGGTTCACCATGGGAAACACAACAGTATAAAACACTGAGATTATTTTGTCTGTGTCCAGGGCATAACTTGAACTAGGACGTAGATACATGAAAAGAAGGGTGCCATAGAAAAGGGCAACAGCTGTCAAGTGGGAGGTGCAAGTTGAAAAGGCTTTGTGGCGACCTTCAGAAGACTGTATCCTCAGGATTGTGCAAAGGATACAAAAATAAGAGACAAGGATGACCAAGAAGGTGCTCATTTGTATAGAGCCACATAGAGCAAAGAGAAGTATTTCATTTATATGAGTGTTGGAGCAGGAGAGAGCTAATAATGGAGGGATGTCGCAGAAGAAATGATTGATGACATTAGAACTGCAAAAGGAAAGATGGAATGTAAAGCAAGTATGCACCAGTGAGCTCATGCTGCTTGTGAGATAGGAACCTGCTACTAGGCAGATGCAGAGCTTGCGGGACATGAGAACAGGATAGAGCAGTGGATTACAAATGGCCATGTAACGGTCATAGGCCATGGCAGCCAGCAGGAGGCATTCTGCATCTGCAAAGCAAGCAAACAAATACATTTGTGCAATACAGCCTGTGAATGATATAGTCTTCCTTTCAGCTAAGAAATTGGCCAGCATCTTGGGAGTAATGGCAGAAGAATAACTAAGATCTAGGAAGGCCAGGTTATTGAGGAAAAAGTACATTGGAGTGTTAAGACAGGGACTGATCCAGATTAGCACAAAGATGCCAATGTTCCCCACCAGTGTGACAATATAGATAGCTAAGAAGAGCACAAAGAGAGCAGCCTTTATGTCTTGTCGATCTGTGAAACCAAAGAGAATGAACTCAGTAAAAGAAGTATGGTTCCCTTTGGCCATTTCATCTGAGTTTCTTGTCTTTGACTCCAGTGGTAGCTGAATCAATGAGTAGAAGGAACAGCAGGGACAACTTTAAAGAAATTGTTTTAACAAATGTTTTTTCTCTTCCTCTTCTTAGAAACCTGAAGAAAGAGAGTAAACAATTTCATAAATACCCCACTCTGGATACTTAATCAATTTGTAACTGATACATATCTTCAGAAAGCTCATTTTTATTTTCCATTTTTTCCCCTGATTGTCCAGCATGAAGCCTGGCTTTACTTATTGAGGTTTTTATGATTTTGTGTTTTGTTAATTTTATGTGGCTCATTGGCAATTAAATAATAAGTGCACCCTAGACAATGATTTACCTACTCTTCCAAATACCCTTGCCATAAAAATTCAGCATGAATATCAACTTCTGAAAAACACTAAAAAAAGTTTGTCTTTCCTCTACCCTGTTTCTGTTAATTCATTTATTATTAAAGCAAAGTCAAGAAAAGCATGCACATATTATTAGTTTCCTTCAGATCCTAAGTATATGCTAAGAGATAAATAATAAGTTATTGCTATGCCATATTTAAAAGGTAAATGCTTAAATGTGATGCTTAATTTGATTTGTTTTTATTATTCTGTGTTGTATATAAATTTTGATTTTAGTGTTATTGTTTTGGCTATCTAGCTGGCAAATAATTTAAGAAATGAGTGGTCTCAGGTATCCAGATTTACACACAGGTAGCCCTAAATAATGGGGCACCCCACTTCTGACCTGAACCAGAGGTCAGACATAGGTCTGAACCAGAGGTCAGTCTGAACGTAAGGAGGCATACCTGGACTTATCTGGCAGGCCACCTAGATGGAGAGTGGGGAGGCATGTCTGGGCTTGTCTGGGCAGGCCACCTAGTTGGGGTGTGAAGCCACAGAACAAAGACAGGCAGGATCCTGGAAGCCAATCTGGAGCCTGGAGGCCATTTGAACTCACCAGTTGCATGGGGGCTAGGAGTGGCTTAGGGCTGTTGCTCCATGTAAAGTATTCCTGTTGAGATGCAATAAACTGCTGCTTGCTGAGATCATTCTGCCTTTGCCTCTGCCGTGTTAAACCCACTATTTAACACTGGTGATGAGGACAGGTTCTACCATGGCTAGAGGCCAAAGAAGCTGAATCACCTCTGGGGAACCATTGCCCCCGACGAAGAGTGCCACTGCAAGCTTCTGTAAGCTGTTTCATGGACAAAGAAACATGGCCACTCAAGGCTGCCTCGAAGAATTCGACCCTGCATCCCCAGAACTATGGGACATCTATGCTCGAGTTCTTCCTCAAGGTAAACAAAATCACTGATGCCGGCCTCAAGCAGGCCAGCCTGTTCAGCATCTGCGGCTCCACAACCTTTGAGATCACCCAGAATCTCATGGCGCCAGTCAAACTCCAGGACACTTCATACAAGGACATTATGGCTCTTCTAAATAACCATTTTTCATTGCAGCCATCCTGCATCGCTCGCTGTCATGCCTTTTACAAACAGGATCAGGCAGCTGGGGAGTCCATGTCCACACACGTGGCAGCAATTCGCCATCTTGTCCACCGCTGTGAGTTCCGAGACATACAGGAAATGTTCCTTGACCAGTTTGTCTGCGGCCTTTGAGATGAGAGAATGCAGTAAAAAATCTTCACCAAGGAAGAGCTGACATTCCAAGCTGCCATCAAAGAGGCCCTGGCTTTCGAAAAGGCTGAGGGCGCCACCCGAGAAATTTGCACCTCCTGTAGCCCAACTACAAACTCCAGGGCCAAGTCTGTCCACCATGAAGACACCTCTGAAAGCTCAGCAGACCAGCCAGCCAGCCAGCACAACAAACCCCCAGCTCCGCCCCCTGCGCTAGCTGCGGGGACCCCCATGAACGCCAGTCCTGACGGTTCCGGGATGCAACCTGCTGGACCTGCGGTGAATGTGGCCACATTGCTCAAGCCTGCCGCAGCAAGATTTCCCGGGGCACACCCAGAGCACCATTGCCCTCCCGCTGAGGGGTCCACCGTGAGTCCATCTACCACAAAGAGCTCTACAACACCGAGGTCCACCTGAACCAGAGCATCTGCCTGCCGACCAGAGAAAAGATACACATGATGGTAGAAATCCAAGGGTCCCCCTGCAAAATGGAGGTTGACTCTGGCTTGGATCTTTCCATCATCTCTGTCAAGACCTTCAAGCACCTCTGCCCCAGAGGTGGGCCCTGCCTGGAACCAACCGGACTGCTGTTCATCGACTTCCAGGGGAACTGCATTCTGGTCTGGGGTGCTGGCAAGTTCCGGGTTCACTACAAGAACTTTGACGGACTCCTCAACCTGATCATCATAGGGGGCCACTGCACCAGCCTCTTTGATCTCACATGGTTCGACCCGCTCGGTATCCAGGTGATGGGAGTTCAGTGCATTAATCAACAGGACTTTGATGCCATCTGCCAGGAGTTTGCCCATGTCTTCGAGGGGACCCTCAGCTGCTACACCAGACCCCCAGTCTTATTGCACCTCGACCCGTCCATTGTGCCCATCTGAATGAAGGCCCGGTGGGTCCCCTTCACACTCAAGCCCAAGATTGAAGAGGAACTGGATTGCCTCATTGCTCAGGGCATCCTGGAGCTGGTCTCTCGTGTTTGCTGGAAGACACTGATCGTCACCCTGATTAAGTCCAATGGAGACATCCGAATATGTGCAGACTACAAATGCACACTTAATAAGGCTATCTGGTGCCTGTCATCAGCCACCTCTTTGCTTCCCTTGTTGGCTCAAAGATCTTCAGGAAGCTCGACCTAATCCAGGCCTACCAGCAGCTGCCTGTGGATGACACCACTGCAGAAGCCCAGACCATCGTCACCCACTGATGAGCCTTCAAGTTCAAGCGAATCCAATTCGGTGTTAGTCTGGCACCCGAGATATTCCAGGGCCTTATGCACACTCTCCCCAAGAGTAACCCGGGAGTCATTCTGTTCTTTGATGACGTATTCATTGCAGGCTCCTCTGACATTGAGTTCGTCAGCTGCCTCTGTGAGGTACTCCACTGCTTCCAGTCCGCTGGCCTGCGTGTCAAGCGGGAAAAGTGCCTCCCGGGCATCCCAAAGGTTGAGTTCCTTGGATTACCTCACTGATGCAGACGGCATACACTCCACTCCCGATAAGGTCACAGCTATTGTGAATGCCCTGCCTCTGATGTCAAGGCAGGAGCTCCAGGCATTTCTTGGACTCCTGAACTTTGACCACTCATTCCTGCCACACAAGGCAGCCTTGGTTGAGCTGCTTCACCGTCTCCTGGACAAGAAGTCTCCCTCGGTATGGAACACCATGTTCCAAGCCGTGAAAACCCTGCTAATGTCCAACTCCATTCTTGCTCACTTCAGTGAGTCCCTCCCAGTGGTCCTCACCTGTGATGCCTCCCCATATGGCATAGGCGCCATCCTCAGTCATAAGTTTCCAGACAGCCAGGAGGCACCCATCACCCACTATTCGCACATGTTGTCTTCCACAGAGAGGAACTATGCACAGATTGACAAGGAGGCCCTGGCAGTCATGGCCGGCATCAAGAAGTTTCACCTCTATGGACATCAGTTCACCATCGCCATGGACCACAAGCCTTTGCTGGGCCTCTTTGCTCTGGACTGCCAAATGCCTCAGATCCTGTCACCTCGCATCCTGCATTGGTCCATCTTCCTGTCGGTCTATCAGTACACCCTGCATTACTGGCCGGGCAAGGCAATGGGCCCCACCGATGCACTCAGCTGTCTTCTGCTTCCAATTTCTGACACAGATCTGGCTCCGGTACACTGTGTCATGCTCCTGGAATCCCTTCCAGTACCTCCACTACACGCTTTGGACATTGCCGCACATTTGGCTAAAGACCGCATCATCTCCCGGGTCCTCGACTGGGTATGGAGGAGGTAGCCTACCAGCCTCAGGGACACAGAATTCACAGCATACAACTTCTGTCAGCAGGAGCTCTTGGCTCACAAGGGCTGCCTCCTCTGGGGAAATCAAGTAGTGGTTCTGTCAGCAAGCTGTCAAATGGTTTATTTTTCTCTCTCCTATGTATGCGCTAGTCTGCTTTCACTTTCCCATGTATGCCTGTTGATGCGCTTAATTGCCTAGTTGCAGGAACGTCCGTATCTCTCAAGGCCACAGGTGGTTGCTGCCAAATAGTTGCTTGGGTGATCTCATGGTACACTCCATGAGAAGCAAAGATGTTATGATTATCTAGAAGCGTTGCTTCCCAGGCCCAAAGGCACGCGCAGGAAGTCCCGCAATTGGGTCTCAGCTTTTTAAATGTACTATAATCCATTGTGCTCCAAGCTTACCCCTCATTCTGAACAGTGATCCTGTTATGTACCTATTGCTTCAAATACAGTAAAACCTTTTCTACAAGTGTGTACTTTGTTGATGCGATGGGAGTCTGACAGGTTCCCACAAAACTCTGAAACTAAGTCCTGGAGGCCCTCCATGAAGCCCACCCCAGCATTGTGCAAATGAAGGCTCTCACCAGGACCTACATCTGGTGGTCAGGCATTGATGCAGCCATTGAGGAATGGTTCCACCGATGCCACAGCTGCCGGGTCCAAAGCCCCCAAGGAGCTAGTTCAGCAGTGGCACTCCACATGCACACAGTAGTCCCGGCTACATGTCGACTTCGCGGGACCCTTCCAAGACCAGAACTTCATCCAGGTCGATTCATACACAAAATGGTTGGAAGTTGTTCCAGTCACCACCACGATGGCCTGAACAGTTGTCAGGGCTCTACGGAAGATCTTTGCCACCCATGGCCTGCCCAACATGATCGTGTCTGACAACAGGTCACAATTCACTTCAGCGGAATTCAAGGAGTTCATAGACAGATAACTTGATCTGCCATGTCATGTCAGCACCCTTCCACCCGGCTACCAATGGCCAGGCTGAGTGAATGGCGAGAACTTTCAAATAAGCCCTCACCCGACTCATCTACAGAGACTGGGATCACCGATTGGCAGTATTCCTCTTCATCTAGCGAATCACCCCATGCACCATTGCGCAACTCCCAACCTTGGAGTGGAATTCAAGGAGTTCATCGACAGATACTTGATTTGCCATGTCATGTTAGCACCCTTCCACCTGGCTACCAATGGCCAGGCTGAGTGAATGGTGAGAACTACCAAATAAGCCCTCACCCGACTCATCTACAGAGACTGGGATCACTGATTGGCAGTATTCCTCTTCAGCCAGCAAATCACCCCATGCACCACCACCGGCCGCAGCCCCGCAGAACTTTTCATGGGCCAGCGCCTGACAACTGATCTTGACTGGCTGCACCTGGACAGGACCTCTGACTGGCCGCTGACCCCCGAGACGTGAGGTGCAGCTCGTGGATTTGGCCCTGACAATCTTGTCTACATCAGGAACTATGTGGACGGCCCCACATGGATCCCCGCAGCAGTAGCTCAAGCCACTGTCCCCATCTCCTGTGAGGTCAAGACAGCTGGACTCTCCACCACCATGTGGACCAGCTGTGCTGCCTTCTCATGGACTCAAATACAGCCGCACCACTCCCAACCTTGGGTGATCACCACCCAGTCCTGCCTCAGGCTGGAGGAGTGGTCTCCCCAGACCTGTCACAGCCTGAACCTGTGACCCTCCCAGAACCTCCTGAGCTGCCCAGCGTCAGCACAGCAGCCATCATACAGCCTGCACCACCGGCGACTACCCCGGTGCAGAGCCCCACTGTTCCCAGCGAGAATGTGTGAGGCCCAACTACCTAGAGGACTACATTTGCTGACCAAGGACCAGACTTAGGGGGTAGGTGTGTTATGTCTGGACATAAGGAGGCATGCCTAGACTTGTCTGGCAGGTCACCTAGATGGAGAGTGGGGAGGCATGTCTGGACTTGTCTGGGCTTGTCTGGGCAGGCCACCTAGTTGGAGCTTAAAGCCCAGAACAAAGGCAGGCAGGATCCTGGAACCTGCCTATAGATTGGCCCCTGAGGGCAGCCAGCCAATCTGGAGCCTGGAGGCCATTTGAACTCACCAATTGCATGGGGGCTGGGAGTGGCTTAGGTGTATATAGTTAGGGTTGTTGCTCCATGTAAAGTATTGCTCCTATTGAGATACAATAAACTGCTGCTTATTGAAATCACTCTGCCATGTTAAACCCTCCATTTAACACAGAGACCCACAAAAGTCAGGCCAAGGAAGGTGTTCTTCAGCCTGAAATACAGAGCGAGCCAAAGCTCTGTAAAAGGGTCTCCATGTTCAGGTGATACAAGACAGCCCTCCAAGGCAACCTCCAACCTAACTCCCCAACCCCCATGGCAGCATAGCTGACACCCGTCCAACCAGCAGAATAACAATGGGTTCTTCCAGGTATAGTACCTACATTTCTAAAGGCTATTCAGAGGCCACCTGGCAAATAGCTTCTCTGTCTCCAAACCCTCAAGTAACTCTTGTTTGTGCAACCTATGTCTATGTGATAATCCTTTGTCTTCACAAATGTCTTTCTTGCTCCAAGCCTCAGGATACTGAGATAAACCAATCAAATATTTAGCGATCCTTCCTAACTCTAAATCTGGGACTCATCTGCCACCTTTTGTCTATGCCTGGGAACCTATTCAAGTTACCTTGGCAGAACCATTAGTGGTAATCAAACCCATTCAGCTAGCCACCCAGCACTTGGCTAATCCCATCAATGCTACTGTGAATTCAGACTCTGCCCCTCTAAAACCTAATTGGTCACACCTAGGGCTTGCCCCTCCTGACACCGCACTCCCTGGGACCCCTTATTGGTCCAGGTAATCTTTTGTCCACCAGGGACAAGCCCTTCAAGGCTTCCCATTGGTCTGTATTGTATTCCAATCCATCCACGCACATGGCCATCAAGATGTACACTCAGGACGGTGCCTATACTTTGAGTACACCCCCTGAGTCTCTTCTTTGGTTATTCCCATAGAACATAAATCTGGCTGTTGGCAATATTCTCTTCAAGGACTTCTGCACATCTGGATAGGTAGTATTATCCCATAACTGACCCCTCTATTTGCTATCAATCACTTCTGCTTTCTTAGTTCTGTATTGCTTGCTCTTTTTGAATGCTTAGTGTGCATGGAATTAGGGAAATTCTTCAATAAAAACTATTTTGATTTACTCTTCAAATCTGGAGCCTTCCTACTGTACTGGACATTTGTATAAACAGGTGTGTGGTTCCCTGGTAACCCTCTGGCCTCCCCTGCCATTGGCAGTAAATTTCCCCAACAATGAGGCAGACCACTGGCAGTAACAACTAGACAAAAGTAATACACAGGAAACATTGTTTGGTGTAGTGGTTAAGTGTGCGGACTCTAATCTGGGAGAATGGGGTTTGATTTCCCCACTCCTCCACTTGCACCTGCTGATGTGACCTTGGGTCAGTCACAAGCTCTGGCACAGCTGTCCTTGAAAAAGAGAAGTTTGTGTCAGAGTTCTCTCAGCACCACCCACCTCACAGGGTGTCTGTTTTGGGGAGGGGAAGGGAAAGGAGTTTGTAAGCCGCTCTGAGACATCAAGTGAAGGGCGGGGTATAAATCCAATTTCCTCCTCCTCCTCCTCCTCCTCCTCCTCCTCCT
>NW_015174312.1:520453-521011 GCF_001447785.1 Gekko japonicus | reverse complement strand
GTTCCTCCTCCTCCGCCTCCTCCTCCTCTATTACTTTACTTGAAAAAGAATGTGTTTCCTTTTCTAACTTTCTCTTAAAATCTTTTCTTAATATGCATGCATATTCATAAGTCAGTAATATAATATTCAGTGGGTTTTATTCCCTGCTAAGCACGTAATCCTATGCTAATATATTTAGGAGTAACTCTCATCGACATCATTAAAACTTACTTCTGAGCATGCACATGTAGGATTGACTTGTCACTCTAAAATCTTTCTTTTTACACCCACTCAAAGAAAAACTGTTTTTTAAAAAATGTATGAAGTCTGCGGTCACACGGAGCATAAGTCACGCTTCAGAGACGGAAGAGAGGCGGAGTTTCCTGGCATGATCACAGGGCAACATCTGGCAAGTGTAGAGCTCCCGTCGGTAACCCGTGGCTAAATGCCGAAAACGCGGAGTAAAAAACTAGTACCTTGGAGGTACTAGTTTCTGGAAACCGCGGGGCAAGGGCGGGCGTATGATCGCGTTTCCGGAGGTTGTTCTGGCGCCCGCCCATGTCCCCTAGCTACAAGGTG
>NW_015174312.1:509722-515008 GCF_001447785.1 Gekko japonicus | reverse complement strand
CCATTATCTTGCTCTCTTTGTACATGATAAATCCATTTTTCCTTGCTAATGCCATTACTGCTTGCTTTGTTCTTAAACTAGTAAATCTCACTAGTATGTCTCGTGGCCACTTTCTAGGCTGACGGTGCACAGGGGATCCCATCCAATAAGCATAGTCCAATAGTGGAGCAACTCCTGGTTCTGTGTGCATAACACTTGCAAGCCACGAGGCTATAAATATTGAAAGCTCTGTATTTTACTCCACTTTCTCTGCAAAGCCTCTAAATTTGAGGTTGTGAACACGAAGCTGGTTATCAATTGCAATCAGCTTTTCTGTGGCCCAGTCTTCTCTTTTTAATAAAAATTTCGTATCTTCTTGTGCTGCCAGACCCGTTTCTAAGGCTGCATCAGCAGTTCTAGCCACTTTGTCTAGGGATTTTTGGATGTCTGTAAATTGGTCTGCAAGGGGCTTAATTATATCAGCAGTAACTGCAGCCATATTTTTTTCAAGCTCCTGTATGGTAGTAATAAATTCCTCTCAAGTTAGTGCCAAGCCCTCTGGAGGAAGGTCACCCGGCCCGGCCACCATTTTATCAATTGCCATGTTTTCGGGCCCTGACGCTGAGGGAGATTGCTGGGGCGAAAAGAATGAAGACACTGACCTTGTTTTTGAGCCAACAGCTGCTCCAAAGGTTCTTATTTTCTTTCCCATGCCCAGTAAGCGTTTTGCTGAGTTTAAGGAGGCTATTTTTGCTGTAGAGGGGAGGTTAGCAGAGGAGCTCCGTTTTAAGCGTCCATCCGCAGTCCGTTGGAAGCACACTTACATGCTTCCTTCTAGCATCGCAAATATCTAAACAGTTCTCTTGATTATGAGGAGCTTCTTGATTTTTCCATTCATTTCTTTAAAGTTCCAGCCTGGAGGATAATAGCCCAGATCCTCCCCCAGATCCTTAAAATGTATCACACAGGAAATAAGAATCAACAATGATGGCCATTAGGTACAAGGGTCTTGCTGTATGTGTACAGAAGATCTGTATATAGTATTGTGTGCATATATCATAAATATACCCATATAAATAGTTGCCTTGCCTGGAGTGCTGTTTTGTGCTCAGATTTTCTATTTGTGGTTTGGAGATGGTGTCATTCAATGGCAGTGATGTTTTCCACATAAGTTATGTGCACTGAGTTCACTGCTATTGGGAAGCAAGCTTTTTTCTCTCCTCACATAGTTGTAGTATACTTGTACGACTTCAGGGTTTTCTCTAGTTTTTATCCAATCTTTCCCGAATGTTTGTTTGCTTGTTTGGATTTGTATTCTGCCCTCCCCTCAAGCAGTCTCAGAGCAAATCACATCATAAATAGATAAAAACATACACTAATATAACAATATTTAAAACAACTAGGTAATACAATTTAAAACAGGTGTGTATAAACACAAACACGATTTCAGCTGGAGTGGTTGGATCCAGAGATCTTCTTAATCTGGTCTGAATAATGATGACAGACTTCAGTGAGAGAGGCCAATTTCATTGGAAGCCCTCTGCCTCAAAAAAAAAGGCCTGGTAGAACAGCTCCATCATATAGGCCTTGTGGGACAATAATAAGTTCTGCAGGGGCCTGAACTCAAGCGGGAGCTTGTTCCACCAGGCTGGGGCCAGCGCTAAAAAAGCCCTGGCCATGGTCAAGGCTAGATTGATGTCTTTCAGGCTGGGGACTATCAGCAGATGCTGATCCATTGAGTGCGAGGCGCTCCAGGGCACATATGGGGAGAGGTATCTTGGTCCCTGGCCACACAAGGCTCTAAAAGTCAAAAACAGTACCTTGAAATGGCATAGCACCAGCTGGATGTGTGCCCACTCAGGCAACACAGTCAGCAAGCACATCATTGCATTTTGCACCAGCTCAAGTTTCCCATTCAGCCACAAGGGCAAGCTGGCATAGAGTGAGTTACAGTAATCAAGCCTGGAAGTGACCATTGCATGGGTCACTATAGCCAAGTCCTGGGGGGAGAGATAGGGAGCCAGCTGACTGAATCAGAAGAGTTTTTGGCTAAACATTAGAAAGAACTTCCTGACAGAGCAGTTCCTCAGTGGAACAGGCTTCCTCTGGAAGTGGTGGGCTCTCCTTCTTTGGAGGTTTTCAAACAGAGGCTAGATGGCCATCTGACTGCAATGCAGATTCTGTAAACTTAGGCAGATCATGAAAGGGAGGGCAGGAAGTGTTGCCTCAGTGCTTAGTTCTTGTCACAGACTCTAATCTGGGAGAACTGGGTTTGATTCCCCACTCCTCCACTTGCACCTGGCTGGATGACCTTGGGCAAGCCGTAGTTCTGATAAGAGCTCTTCTTGAAAAAGTTTCTGTTAAGAGCTCTCTCAGCCCCACCTTCCTCACAGGGTGTTTGTTGTGGGGAGGGGAAGGGAAAGGAGTTTGTAAACCGCTCTGAGACATCTTTGGGTAGTGAAGGGTGGGGTATAAATCCAATCTCTTCTTCTCTTCTTCTTTTACATGCCCAGGGAAATGCTGATTGACACTTTGGGGCCAGGAAGCAATCCTGGAGGTTTTTTGTCATCTTCTGGGTGTGGAACAGCAGTCACTGCAGGTGTGGAGGGGGAGGTATTTGTGAATTTCCTGCATTGTGCAGGGGGTTGGACTAGATGACCCTGGAGGCTCCTTCCAACTCTATGATTCTATGATTCGATGATCTGCTGAAGATGATAAAAGGCAGGTCTGGCAACTGTGGTGACCTAGGCCTCCATAGTAAGCAAGGTATCCAGGATCACCCCCAGGCTCTTCACCCTTTGGACTGGCACAAGCGGTGTGCCATCCAAGGTGGACAGCCTGATCCCCGACTCAACCCCCCTGGTCTTAGGTGCAGGACATCCATCTTTGTTGGATTAAGTTTCAGCCAGCTCTGCTGCAACCATCCAACCACAGCCTCCAGCACCCTGGTCAGATTTTCTGGGGTGGAATCCGGGCAGCCATCCAGTAACTGATGGTGTCACCTGCATATTGGTGGCACCTGAGCCAAACCCCCCAGACCGACTAGGTGAGGGGGGTGCATACAGATGTTAACATTGGTGAGAGGATCACCTTCTGTGGTACTCCAAAGTCAAATTGGTATCACTGGGAGATTTCCTTGCCAAGTACCACCCTCTGTTCCTGACCATGGAGAAAGGAGGAAAACCCTTTGTAGGGCCATCCCCTGAACTCCTATGTCAGTGAGGCAGTGGGTCATAAGATCATAGTCGATCATTTCAAATGCTGCTGTCAGATCTAAAAGTAACAGCAGCACCGACCTGCCCTGATCCAGGTGTCTCCGGAGATCATCTGTGAGGACAACTAGCACAGTCTCCATCCCATGTCCAGGACTGGAACGGGTCAAGGATGGATGCGTCATCCAGGAAAACCTGCAGGCACCACCCTCTCAACCAATGCTCCCTCTAAGCTGTGGAGTCTTTTGAGCAAAAATTCTACTTTGTGAGCTACTGGCATTAAAGTTGTGAGCAAGCAATTTAGCTACTGCATAAATTAGTTTGCTCTGGAGCCATCCTTCCTGAGCTAGGACAAAAATGTGTGAGCTGGAGGCTCAGCTTAGAGGGAACACTGCTCTCAACTACCTTTTCCAGAATTAAAAGATTTGAAACTGGGTGGTAGTTGGCTAGGACTGCAGGGTCTAATGTTGGTTTCTTCAAGAGCAGATGAACCACTGCCTCCTTCAGTTGATAATTTCTCCCAAGGGGACTCGAATGGAATCCTCGCAGGCTTTCACCAGCCAGGAAGGGCATGGGTTGAGGAGGCAAGTGGTTGGCTTCACAGCTGCCAGGACACTGTCAACATCCTCCTGAGACAGTCAGCTGAAATGCTCCCCAATTTGACCTGAAGACGGACAAGGGACTTCCAGTTCCCTTACTGTATCAACTGTGACTGGAAGGTCCTGGCGGAGTGATGACTTTATCCTCAAAATAAGTCACAAATGCCTCATAACCAATATCCAATTCCCTATCATTTTGCTTGTCCTGTGGCAAAGAAGTTAATGACTGAGTAGTTCTAAATAATTGTGCTGGGCGTGACTTCGCAAGGCGCTATGGAGGTCACATAGACCTCTTAGCGGACTTCACTGCCATCTCATAGGTCTTCAGACGTACTATAAGATGTTCTTGTCACTCCATCACAAGTACACCACCACATTCATTCTAGCTGTCTCAGCTCTCGTTTCATCCTTGACAGCTCTGGGGTATACCATGGGGCTGCTTTGGTACGAGGGTGGAGAGGCTGCTGGGGGGAGATCTCATCAATGGCTTTGGAGAGCTGGGTGTACCAGTCCTCCACCAAGACATCTAATGAGCCACCAGGGGGCATTGGATCCCACAGAGTGTCCTGAAGCCACATAGTCCATTTGGCTCCACAGGTGAGCAAAAATATGCTCGCCACCTAAACTGGGAGGATTTGATGTGCCCAGCTGGACCTTCAGTGTGAAGTGGTCTGACTATGGGACTGCATCTGCAGCCTGATAAAGGGGCCAATATTAAAAACCTAGTGTAAACTTTATATACAAAAATACATGTATTTATTAGAAAGACAGTTAAAAACATATAAGGTCCCAATGAAAGCCTCGTTACAAAGTGCATGTGACCTGAACACAAGGGCCAATACTTGATGCATTTCCACCCCTTGTCTTCTGTCTATTAATCTTGCTGTAATATAGCCGTTTTTATCACATTGCAAGTAAAAACAAATGTATTTGATTATTCATATTCAGTTTTCTTTTTTTCTACAGCTTTCCTTTTTGTTTCAGTATTAACTTATTGGTTATTTCATTGTAAAATGTAACATTGTAACGTTTGTCTATCTGTACCTCAAATTGTTTGACCTCTGAAGAAGGTCCCCAAGGGGTGGAAATGTGTCAGTTCACTTGTACTGGCCCTTGTGTTCGGGTCACTTGCACTTTGTAATGAGGCTTTCATTAGGCCCTTATATGTTTTTAACTGTCTTTCTAATGAATACATGTATTTTTGAATATTTATTTTATTTATTTATTTATTTATTTATTCGACTTCTATACCGCTCCTTCCCATAGGCTCGGAGCGGTTTACATGTAATTAGTTTGATGTAGTGGTTAAGTGCGCGGACTCTAATCTGGGAGAACCGGGTTTGATTCCCTACTCCTCCACTTGCACCTGCTGATGTGACCTTGGGTCAGTCACAAGCTCTGGCACAGCTGTTCCTGAAAGAGCAGTTTCTGTCAGAGCTCTCTGAGCCCCACCTACCTCACAGGGTGTCTGTTGTGGGGAGGGGAAGGGAAAGGAG
>NW_015174312.1:504123-509486 GCF_001447785.1 Gekko japonicus | reverse complement strand
AGGTGGAGCTCCGGGCGACCGCCGTCGGAGGAGGGCTGCGATGACGTCAAAGAGCCGGGACGGCGGAGCCGGAAAGGACGTAGCTGAACCGGAAGGAGGCGGAGTCACGTACCCTGAGAGAAGGCTGCAGCCAGAAACCGGAGAAGGCGACCCGCCTGAGAAGCCGAAGAAGGGAGCCCCACCTGAGAGAATTGCCGGAGCCAGAAAATAGAACCAGCTACCAACCACCACTACAGGGGGTGCCGGTAGGTTTCCCTCTCCCTCACAATATATGTGGCCATAGTTAGGGCAATAAAATTGGTGGCTAGCACCGAAGTGTAAGCTGCTCAGAGACCCCCGACCAGGGGTTCGAGCGGGATATAAAGTGGAACAAATAAATAAATAAATAAAGTGAAGGGTGGGGTATAAATCCAATCTCTTCTTTTTCTTATTCTTCTTCTTCTACCTATCTAGGGCCACAATTGTACAGGGGAAGGTGTCAGCCTACCAGCACCCAGGCAGCAGGGCTCTCTCTTTCTTCTCCCAGTTCCTTCATGGTGGGCACTTCACCTCCTGGCACAGCATTTTTTCGGCACAGCTCTTATTCATAGTGACTCCTTCCGGCAAGACCTTTTTCCTGGTGTGTGGCTGTGTGATGGCTGCAGCTGCAATCTATGTCCAATTGGCTCCGTCGCGCTGCCCGCTGCATCACCACACCTCTGGTTCAATCCTCATCCAGATTCCGCTGCCGCTCTGCATTGGATGGTCACCATGCTTCTTGCCGAGTCCCCGGGTCTCTGCCATGCTGCACCGCCACACCGCCGTTTCTGCCATCTCTCCTGCTGCACGCCACCTCGAAGGGAGGAGGGTGCCCCCTGCTCCTAGAGCAGGTACCCATTTATCTACTTGCAGAGCTTTCGAACTGCTGGGTAGGCGGGATTACACTAGGTTTTTAATATTAGCCCTTGTCAGCTCGCACAGTAACTCTCAGACGAAATAAGTCCTTTTAAGCAGGCTTTCTTTTAGAAAGTCAGGAAAGTTGCTTTCAAGTTGAAACTCTTTGCCAGAACTGAAAGGTATTACAAAGTTAGGAACTACAAGACCTCTGGCCCAGCCTTCTTACATACGTCAGGATTGCATATTAAAGGAGTCTATGCAGTACGGCGCTGCGAGCAGGCGTGCCTCGGGATGCTCCTGAGACACCCGCTTCCACCTCATTCTTTTTGGGTCCCCCAAGTCTTCGAGTGGGGCCCACTCTGGCTCCTGGAGGGAGGCGGAGTAGCAGGGGGCTTGCTCTCAGCATTCGCCATTTTGCCCTGAAGCGAGAGCGAGAACCGGAAGAAACATGCTCTCCATATCTCTCCAGCAGCAACCAGCAGTTTTTAACCTCATTATACTATAAAACAACACATTGTATTTAAGATATTTTCGCGTATTCACATGCAAAGTTACAAGGTTTGTGGAGCCAAGTACCCCCCTTCAATGTCCCCGATGTTTTGGAGAAGCTTTTTTGGGGAAATGACTGTTTTGGAGAAATGGGGATAAGAAGAAAACATGTGTGCCTGTGGAGTGTTGTTAACCAAAAGTAAGATTTAAAGAACAACTTATATTGTTGAATGATATACCATAAGAACAGTGAAACTATAACTGAACAATATTTGAAGGTGTGATTCTTAAATGTTTATGTTGAAGGGAGAAAATGACGGCCACAGATGAAGAGGAAGAGATAGATCTGAACACGCAAATAGGAGACCTCACTTGTGACCAATTCAAACGATTCTTAGCAGATACAATTAAACAAGCATTTACAATAGCCTGTCAAAATCTGCTTAAAGATCCTCAGAGTTTATCTTTGAAGACAAAAATTAATGAGGAATTGAATCAATCTTTGCAAGCACCAGGTGAACAACAAGATTGCTACCAGGAGAAGGAGCCACCCAATAATCAGTCTTTAATGACAGAAAATATAACACAGGAGACAGATAATTGTAGAGGAGATTATTTAAAGGATTTAACAAGTTCAGTCTCAGAAACAGAAGTGGGAAAAGTGTTAGCCAAATTGTTTTATTTACAGCAATTGGCAATTTATAAATGGGTTCTTGCCAATTTATACCAAGGTCCTGATCCCATCAAGGGTTACCAGTAAAGGATTCGAGGCTGTTGTAGTTAAAATAGATGTCTTTTACTTAAAAAATATATCTCATACAAACTACTGATGCACTCACACATTCAATCAAGTTCCTTAGAATTACAGTATTAAAATAAGCACAGTTGCATTAGCAGGTAGGGGTGATGGTGGGCAATACTTATCTGTCTTGAAGCTTGGTTGTTCCAATGAAGAATGGATGGGAAGAAATGGAAAACAAAGGGAATTCACACATGACCAGAACCAGACGGAACGTGTGGGCAGTAGAGGCAAGGGTTGGGGATAGCAAGTGGGACTCAAGAGGAGTAAAAGGGGTTGTTGCGGGGGAGATGCTAGCTAGGAGGAGTCAGGTGACTGGTCCTCTTCTTTTATAGGGGGTCCAAGAGATGGGTGGTAACTGTGCCAACCTCTTGACCCACCTACCTGTTAGTCCGTCCCAAAAACAATCCTATTGGTTGCATGTGGGAAGGGGAGGTTACCTAAGAGGGGTGGCCAATATTGTAACCTAAAACCTTACTCAGATTATGGCATCTGGATAGGTGTGAAACCTAGGCGTCAGGATGCTCCATTGTAGTGCTGATGACGCAGGCCAGTTTCATTGATAACCAAATGTCCTTATGGCAGGAAATACCATCTCAGGAACAAAGCAGGCGATGGGTAGTACGTGACCACAAGCAGCTCTGCCATGGGGGGCTGTCTCCTCCTAGAGCTGTTGTTTCATTGCTCACAATAATGGAGGTTTGTGCTTCTTCACCAGGCTGTGCAACTGTGTAGCTGAAACCTTATTTACATGTAAGGTATGTGCAGGCACCCTCTATGTGTGGCATCACAACAGGTGACCTAAAGTGTACAGCTTTCTGAGCCTATGTGTGTGTGCACTGTCCATTGTGTGTAGCAATATACAGTCCATAAAGCAAATATCAGGCTTATTCTCTAACAAAAGTGCATTCTTTGAACTTTCCTGTGCAAAAGAAAAATAAGCCGACGAAAAAGGAGTCAAGAGATTGTGGAAAGAACTTTAAACCTTATAAAAGACCAACAAGTGGCTTATGGAAATGGATAAGGAAAACTTTGCAACTAAGACCCCCATGAATACAAGGACTCAAGACATTTAAAGGAGATAGAAAAAGGAGGCAACAGAAAGATGGGGAAAGAATGTGAGACAAGAACTATAATTGAATAGTATAATTTTTTTTGGTAGATGATGGTTGGTAAAAAAAAAAGGAATGGACATCGATGAGAAACCTTGCAGTATGTATAATGTAATTGTTCTTTGCCATTTTTTTAAATTTGGGGATATATTTTCAGTGGGATGCTTGTAATAAGTAATTAATATTTAATTGG
Organism: Gekko japonicus; assembly: GCF_001447785.1. Classification (NCBI taxonomy): domain Eukaryota; kingdom Metazoa; phylum Chordata; class Lepidosauria; order Squamata; family Gekkonidae; genus Gekko; species Gekko japonicus. Next base: position 506,017 of record NW_015174312.1, on the reverse strand, counting down.
TTTAATTTTAGTTTTGTTGGGGTAATAAACAGTAGTAGTATTAGGATTTAATTTAGTTAGTAGAATTTATTGATGTTTTGGATATGTTAATACTTTGTAGATTTAGTTAGTGTTTAAATTAATAAGAAAAGCAGAAAATTCTAATGTTTTTGGCTCTTTAATGATCATAACAGAAAAGGTGATAGGGTCAAATTTGCTTTCCCCTCCCTGTGTCTTACTGCATCTGCAGCTACCAGATCCACATTTATCCCCATCCCAAAAATCAAATCCAGTGTGTGGCCTGCTTGATGCATGGAATTGAAATAAACTGGGAGAGTCCCAGAGCCTCTGTGGATAATGCTAGGTCCTTTACCTGGATAGATGCCACCTCATTGACATGGACACTGAAGTCTCCCAAGACTAATAGCCTGGGGTGCTCAAGCACCCAGATAGATACGGTGTCTAATAGGTCAGGCAGGGTATCTGCTGGTGCACTAGGTGTGGTTGGGTCTGTTGGTGTAGGGTACGAGTCCCCGGAAATGATAACTCTTACATAGAATCATAGAATGTTAGAGTTGGAAGGGACCTTGCAGGCCATCTAGTCCCCCTGCACTTTGCAGGAGCACAGCTATTTACTGATCCCTTCATGGAGCGAGGTGAAACCTCAGATGCTGAGAAAGGCCTTGGCCTCTTTAAACTCTGTTTACTCCTGTCAGGGAGCTTCTCTGCTCCTTTTTGGGATGCTCCAGAAGAGTCCCATAGATTTCTCCCTCCTCCACCTACCTCCATAGTCTCTTCAGCCTGTTCCATTGTTCTCAGTAATAAAAGATCGTCTTCACTATGAATATACCAGGTTAGAAACCCCTGAAGTTTTATTATATTTCAATGGAAAAGGTGACGATTAATATGATATACATGAAGTAAAGATTGTGGAAGGCTTCTATAAAGTGTTATCAGGAAGTGCAAAGCCCACACCAAATAGAAAATATTTAGAACAGTACAATAAAGAAAAATTCAATGAAGAGCAAAAACATATACTGAATCAACCAATTTCTATGTGCGAAGTTTCAGAAGCTGTAAAAAAAACAGAAGAAAAAGAAAGCCCCTGGCCCAGATGGATTTCCGGCAGAGATTTATCAAATACTGGAAGACCAGATTGGTTTCCCACAAAGATTTATTACAACAGATAGGGACGACCAAGGAAACACCCGAGACATGGAATCCTGAAGTTATATTCTTGATTCATAATCCAAATACAGAAAGAGATGAGGTTAAAAATTATAGGCCAATTTCCCAGCGGCTTCCGGTCGTGCCAAGATGGCGAATTAGAGCACTCCCGCGACTCTCCGGGGGTGGTCGGCGGCTCCTTAGACAGTTTGGGCAGTTTATAGCCCAAAGCAACGCTCCCCAGAGAGGGGGGGTGTCCAGCAGGCAGCTGTGCCCAAGCGGGAGTAAGAGATCGGCCTGATCAAGTTTCGGAAGAAGCTTGTTTTAGGCTTTGAGCTCCTCCCACGAAGAGGGCGAATGCCTAGCATCACTAAAGGAGCCGTTCCGAGTTGGTTTACCAGCATAAATCCGCCATCGGTCGATTTCTTCAGCAAGGGGAAAAGTGAGTGAACTAAAAGAAGCAATGCAATCCCGGTATAGACGAGCGAGATAACAAATAAACGCTCTGCTTACCTGTCTTTGACTTTAACACGATTAGAACTGAGCGGTTGAGCGGATAACGAATAGATGATCCCAGAGATTAATTCCAGGGAAAAAAACGATTTGATTTAAGGCTTTAAAAATGGAAAAAGCGCTATTGTTGAACATTCTTGCGGCTAGCTAGAGATAAGCGCGCAACTGAAAAACGAAATTGACGAGAACTATCATGGGAAGAAAAGGGACGGAGTACCAGTAAATCTCTTCCGAC